>NC_092167.1:18508864-18688864 GCF_045791955.1 Oncorhynchus clarkii lewisi | reverse complement strand
TATTGAAACAATGTTGCAATTGTTTGTGAGAATGCCAACAGGTGTGGTTCCCATGGGGGAAAGAATTTATTGGGGAAAGGTTCTCGTTGGGGTTGCCATGGAAGCCAAGAAGGGGAGTGAGGTGTGTGTGTGTGCTCAAACACACATGCATGTGGGAGTCTGGGAGAGGAAGTGTGTCCATCTGATGATTGGGCATGTGCCTGAACAAAATTTGATACACTAATTGTAGTCTCACCAATTCTAATGACCGGGCATATTTGACAGGGAACACCACAGGTGTAAAAAAGTTAAATAAAACATGCAAAATGTAATGAAAATCATCTAAAATGTATTTTGTGTGTTCAGATGCCCTGTGTAGACAAGTCATGGAACCTTATGGCAATCAGATTAAATTAACTATGTTTTTCAGAGAGAAAACTTGTAAATCGGTCCAATTCAACCGGAACACAGCAGGAGGGAACTACTTCCCAGGTCGTTTCTGTAATTGAGAATGTGTCTCTGTAGGTGAGGGTTTTGTGGTGGAATATGTGGGCATCGTTTCCTTTTTTTTGTGGTTGTAGACTTGAACAGCTCTTTTCTGGATTTTGATAAGTAGTGGGTATAGTCCTAATTCTGCTCTGCGTGCATTGTTTGGGGTTTTGCGTTATACACAAAGTATATTTTTGCTGAATTTTGCATGCATTCTCAATTAGGTGTCTTTCTCGCTCTCCTCCATCTCCTCTGTCTCTCCCAACTCTCCTCATACTCTCTCACCTCCCACTTTCTCTCACCTCCTACTCTCTCTCCTCCATTTTTCTGCTCCCAAAACCCCCCCCACCCCCATCTTTCTATCATCCCTCCCTCTATACGTCACACCTCTCTGCAGCGTCATCTTTTCGCGTCTCAGCCCACTGTCCAGTCCTGACCCATGGGAATACTCTCTCACAGCAATCAGTCACTGGTGTGGACTGACGGACCATGGACCACAGGTCTGCTCTAGTGCCCTCACCTGGCACCATCCAGCCATTGCACCTGCTCATCATTCTAACCTGAAACCCAGCAGGACAGAGAACAGAAAATGATTAACAATTAACAAGGTTGATGGAAGAAGTTTGGTTCGAACTTTAGAGTAATGGAGGAGGTTCCACACTTTTATTTTCATTGGAAAGCTGTGTTTCAGTTCTTCGTCATCTGGCCTGGCAAAAAATATTAGTACATTTACTTTCAATTCTCTGTAAATTGTCTGCATCCAGCTATCTATTGATTTGATAGGAAAAACCTTGGCTTACCTCTTTTCACGCCCTGGCCTTAGTATTTTGTGTTTTCTTTATTATTTTGGTCAGGCCAGGGTGTGACATGGGTGATTTATGTGTCTTGTCTTGTCTAGGGGTTTATTAGATTTATGGGGTTGTGTTTTGTAGAGTTGTCTAGGTAAGTCTATGGTTGCCTAGAGTGGTTCTCAATCAGAGGCAGGTGTTTATCGTTGTCTCTGATTGGGAACCATATTTAGGCAGCCATATTCTTTGGGTATTTTGTGGATGATTGTTTCCTGTCTTTGTGTTTGTTGCACCAGCTAGGGCTGTTTCGGTTTTTCATGTTTTGTAAATTGTTCGTATTTTCCATCTTTCATTAAAGATGTATAAAGATAACCACGCTGCATTTTGGTTCTCCTCTCTTTCACCAGAAGAAAACCGTAACACCTCTCTACCCTGAAACTAGTTTTTTTGCCTTTAGGTTTTGTAACACCTCAGCTTCCTCCCATTTACAGCTAAGAAACCACAGAAAATGGTTCTTTTAGCAGGATAGTGGGAAAATGTAGATGGTAAGTAGCAAGGTTTTTGTCCCTTTTCCAATTTGTAATTTTGTCTCACTCTCAAACTAGCAATTAAAACACCAAACAATTGCGGAGGCTGGCTCCAGCCGCTTCTACTGAGCCCACAGGCTATACCCAGCCCTACCTCTCCATGCTTTCTAAATGTCAGAGTCTGAGAAGTTCTTTAAAAATGTAAAAAAGAACCCATTACCAGTGACATTTATCATGCGTGTCTCTGAGCATAAGACATTCTGTGTGAGGAGAGAGGCAAATGCAGAACACGAAATGTCTGCGATTAATTGAGTTATGAGTTATTGTCTCTCCACTGTCAGATGTTGTACTTATTCTCTACTACCAGACATGGGTTCAAATGTTATTCACAATCTATCAAATGCTTTGTGTTTGGTTTATCTTGCCTGGGGCAATGGGACCGATTAAAATCTAAAACAGGTATTCCCAAACCGGGGTTCACTTATATTGGAAGTAGTGCCTTTCCTCAGCCACAGTGCTTTTGCACATATAACACACTATCTCACAACCCAATGAAGCCTTCACTCTTGCGCAGACATTTAGAAACAAAACATGCCAATTTGAAAAATAAGGAGTTTTTGGAGCAAGAATTAAGGCGACTTTCGAGTAGTAAGACATGTATAAAAGCAACATACCATTAATAAGAAGGGGCAAGAAGCGTCTTACATGGTCATGTACTGAGTGGCTAGGACAGGCAAGCCCCATTCTATTGTGGAGGACTTAATTCTATATGGCTGGGACAATGCTGTGGAGGACTTAATTCAATGTTGTGGAGGACTTCATTTGGGAATGGCTGGGACAATGCAGGGGGAAAAGGCCCAAAAAACTATACAGACAATCCTTCATTAAACAACACTGTTTCACAACACATCAGTGACATGGCAGGATATGTTTTGAAACAATTACTGTTTCACATACAAACCAGTAAATTCTATGCGTTACAGCTGGATGAGTCAACAGACCTGGCACAGCTCCTGGTAAATATCCATTACGTTTATGGGGGGTCAATTAAGGAATATATCCTCTTCTGCAAACCAGTAGAAACGAGGACGACAGGAGAGCATATATTTTAAGTATTGGACAGCTTTGTGACATCAAATGGACTTTGCTGGTCAAGATGTGTTGGTATCTGTACTGATGGCGCAAAAGCCATGACAGGGAGACATAGTGGAGTGGTAACGCGTGTGCAAGCAGTTGCTCCCAACGCCCCTTGGGTACACTGCAGCATCCACCGAGAGGCTCTTGCTGCCAAGGGAATGCCTGACAGCTTGAAAGATGTTTTGGACACTACAGTGAAAATCGTTAACTTTGTTAAAGCAAGGCCTGTAAACTCTCGTGTATTTTCTGCACTGCAATGATATGGGCAGCGACCATGTAACACTTATACAACATACTGGTTATCAGGTGCAAAGTATTGACACATTTTTTTAAATTGAGAGACCAGCTTAAAGTTTTCTTTACTGACCATTATTTTCACTTGTCTGACCGCTTACAAGATGGCAAGTTTCTTACAGGACTGGCCTATCTGGGTGATGTTCTCTTCTCGCGTGAATGATCTGGATCTAGGATTACAGGGACTCTCCGCAACTATATTCAATGTGTGGGACAAAATTTAGGCTATGATTAAGAAGTTGGAGCTCTTCTCTGTCTGCATTAACAAGGACAACACACAGGTCTTTCCATCATTGTACCATTTTTTTTGTGTGCACATCAAGCTTACGGACAATGTCAAATGTGATATAGCGAAGCACCTGAGTGAGTTGAGCGCGCAAATACGCAGGTACTTTCCCAAAAGGGATGACACAAACAACTGGATTCGTTATCCCTTTCATGCCCTTCCTCCAGTCCACATACTGATATCTGAACAAGAGAGGCTCATCGAAATTGCAGCAAGCGGTTCTGTGGAAATGAATTCTTATGTTTAATAAATGTATCATCTGTATGTGGAAGGCTTACAATGATGGCAATAAACAACATTTGAGTGTGCTGACCCTGGTGCTAGAAGGGGTCCGCAGCTGGAGGTTGAATGTTTGAAGGGGTACGGGACTATAAAAGTTTGGGAACCACTGGTCTAAAAAGTGCAAAATAGTCTAAAATGTGCTCTCTCACTCTCTCTCCTCACGCTCGGCCTGGTTTACTAACCCTCACACTCTCTTACAACGCTGCCATTTGTTACAGTGATTCATGAATACCAATGCCGGTTGCTCATGAGACATATACAGCCCTGTGTTGTAAAGGATTAATCTCTCCTTTCCCGTTCGCCATGTTATCCATTTTCATCTGAAGAATTTATACCCGGCGTCGCACAATTGGACTGGTGGTTTTAAATCTAAAAGATGATTCATAAGTGCCTCAGAAATGCCTTGTTTTCGACATGTTTGTGTTTTATGTGTTTATCTCTGCTTGGCATGTTTATCTATGGGTCTGAGGTCCTTCAGTGGTGAGTAAATCTCAGAGGTCGACGGTGATGGAAGGAGAATCTTTTGTTTGCGTAGACCTGCAGATGGAAGACCTGTGAACATTCACTCTGCTGCTTAGACCTGATGGAGTGTTATAAACCTGTCACGTTCTGACCTTAGTTCTTTTGTTATGTCTTTGTTTTAGTATGGTCAAGGAGTGAGTTGGGTGGGTTGTCTATGTTCCTTTTTCTATGTGGGGTTTTTGTGTTTGGCCTGGTATGGTTCTCGACCAGAGGCAGGTGTCGTTAGTTGTCTCTGAGGATCACACTTACAGTGCCTTGCAGAAGTATTCGGCCCCCTTGAACATTGCGACCTTTTGCCACATTTCAGGC
Source organism: Oncorhynchus clarkii lewisi (assembly GCF_045791955.1). Lineage (NCBI taxonomy): Eukaryota > Metazoa > Chordata > Actinopteri > Salmoniformes > Salmonidae > Oncorhynchus > Oncorhynchus clarkii. The sequence continues at coordinate 18,684,251 of NC_092167.1, read as the reverse complement.
TTCAAACATAAAGATATAAAACTATTTTTTTTGTGAAGAATCAACAACAAGTGGGACACAATCATGAAGTGGAACGACATTTATTGGATATTTTAAACTTTTTTAACAAATCAAAAACTGAAAATGGGCGTGCAAAATTATTCAGCCCCCTTAAGTTAATACTTTGTAGCGCCACCTTTTGCTGCGATTACAGCTGTAAGTCGCTTGGGGTATGTCTATCAGTTTTGCACATCGAGAGACTGAAATTTTTTCCCATTCCTCCTTGCAAAACAGCTCGAGCTCAGTGAGGTTGGATGGAGAGCATTTGTGAACAGCAGTTTTCAGTTTTTTCCACAGATTCTCGATTGGATTCAGGTCTGGACTTTGACTTGGCCATTCTAACACCTGGATATGTTAATTTTTGAACCATTAATTGTAGAGTTTGCTTTATGTTTTGGATCATTGTCTTGTTGGAAGACAAATCTCCGTCCCAGTCTCAGGTCTTTTGCAGACTCCATCAGGTTTTATTCCAGAATGGTCCTGTATTTGGCTCCATCCATCTTCCCATCAATTTTAACCATCTTCCCTGTCCCTGCTGAATAAAAGCAGGCCCAAACCATGATGCTGTTTGACAGTGGGGATGGTGTGTTCAGGGTGATGAGCTGTGTTGCTTTTACGCCAAACATAACGTTTTGCATTGTTGCCAAAAAGTTCAATTTTGGTTTCATCTGACCAGAGCACCTTCTTCCACATGTTTGGTGTGTCTCCCAGGTGGCTTGTGGCAAACTTTAAACAACACTTTTTATGGATATATTTAAGAAATGGCTTTCTTCTTGCCACTCTTCCATAAAGGCCAGATTTGTGCAATATACGACTGACTGATTGTTGTCCTATGGACAGAGTCTCCCACCTCAGCTGTAGATCTCTGCAGTTCATCCAGAGTGATCATGGGCCTCTTGGCTGTATCTCTGATCAGTCTTCTCCTTGTATGAGCTGAAAGTTTGAGGGACGGCCAGGTCTTGGTAGATTTGCAGTGGTCTGATACTCCTTCCATTTCAATATTATCGCTTGCACAGTGCTCCTTGGGATGTTTAAAGCTTGGGAAATCTTTTTGTATCCAAATCCGGCTTTAAACTTCTTCACAACAGTATCTCAGACCTGCCTGGTGTGTTCCTTGTTCTTCATGATGCTCTCTGCGCTTTTAACGGACCTCTGAGACTATCACAGTGCAGGTGCATTTATACGGAGACTTGATTACACACAGGTGGATTGTATTTATCATCATTAGTAATTTAGGTCAACATTGGATCATTCAGAGATCCTCACTGAACTTCTGGAGAGTTTGCTGCACTGAAAGTAAAGGGGCTGAATAATTTTGCACAGCCATTTTTTCAGTTTTTGATTTGTTAAAAAAGTTTGAAATATCCAATAAATGTCGTTCCACTTCATGATTGTGTCCCACTTGTTGATTCTTCACAAAAAAATAGTTTTACATCTTTATGTTTGAAGCCTGAAATGTGGCAAAAGGTCGCAAAGTTCAAGGGGGCCGAATACTTTCGCAAGGCACTGTAGGTAGCCTTTTCTTACCTGTGTGGTGTGGGTGATTATTTTCTGTTCTGTGTTTTTCTTCACCGTACAGGACTGTTTGATTGTTGTTTTGTTGTTTTTCCAGTTTTCCGTTGTTTCATTAAAGAATATGAACACTTACCATGCTGCGCATTGGTCCTCTTCTTCCACCACAGACGAGCGTTACAGAATCACCCACCAACCAAGGACCAAGCAGCGTGGTAACGGGCAGCGGCAGAAATCTCAAGACTCCTGGACATGGAAGGAGATTTTGAACGGAGAAGGACCCTGGGCACAGGCTGGGGAATATCGCCGCCCCAAGGCAGAGCTGGAGGCAGCAAAAGCTGAGCGGCGGTGGTATCAGGAGGCAGCGCGGCTGGGATGAGAGGCAGCCCCAAACATTTATTGGGGGGTGGCACACAGGGAGTGTGGCTAAGTCAGGTAGAAGACCTGAGCCAATTCCCCGTGCTTACCGTGGAGAGAGGTGGACCGGGCAGGCACCGTGTTATGCCGTGGGGCGCACAGTGTCCCCGGTGAGCAGGCATAGCCCAGTGCGTTACAGCGCAGCGCCTCATATCGGCCGGGCTAGAGTGGGCATTGAGCCAGGTGTCATAAAGCCGGCTCAGCGCATCTGGTCTCCGGTGCCTCCTCCACGCACCAGCCCTCCGGTGGCAGCCCGTTGCTAGGGTCCCCAGTCCGAGGTCAACGTCGAGGGCTGCCGCTTGAAAGGCGCCACGGAGGCGGGTTAAGAGGCGGATAAAGACTGTGGTGGGGTCCACGTCCCGCGCCAGAGCCGCCACCACGGACAGACACCCACCCAGACCCTCCCCTACAGGTTCAGGTTTTGCGGCCGGAGTCCGCACCTTTGGGGTTGGGGGGGTACTGTCACGTTTTGACCTTAGTTCTTTTGTTATGTCTTTGTTTTAGTATGGTCAGGGCGTGAGTTGGGTGGGTTGTCTATGTTCCTTTTGCTACATGAGGTTTTTGTGTTTGGCCTGGCATGGGTCTCAATCAGAGGCAGGTGTCGTTAGTTGTCTCTGATTGAGAATCATACTTAGGTAGCCTTTCCCACCTGTGTGGTGTGTGTGATTATTTTCTGTTCTGTGTTTTTCTTCACCGTACAGGACTGTTCGTTTGTCGTTTTGTTGTTTTTCCAGTGTTCAGTTTCATAAAAAAATATGAACACTTACCACGCTGCGCATTGGTCCTCCTCTTCTTCCACCACAGACGAGCGTTACAAAACCAGACACTGTAAATCATTTGGCTTGTGCCCAAAATGGCACTCTATATAGTAGAGCCCTGTGGGCCCTGGTCAAAAGTAAGGGACCATGTAGGGAATGATTTCGGGCACCATTCTTGTGTGGAGAGATACAAGGAGTGTCCAGGCTTCTTCAGGTCCAGCACAACAATACTAACACACCTGATTCAACTAATCAACTGCCTCATCAGGACCTTGATTAGCTGGATCAGGTGTGTTAGTACTGTGGTGGAACAATGGCCTGTGCACTCTCCAGGGGGATGGCTGGTAACTACTAGTGTGAGCTAATCCTCTCTTTATTTCACCTGCTAATAGAGAGTAGTGGGTTGGTAAACTACTGCAGCTCTGTATGTCCGGGGGTTTTACTGTAATGAGTGCAGACCACTCTGACAACAAGGCTTTGTGTTGCATTTATTGTAAGAAGTAACTAGACTGGACTGGGCATAGCTGTGGTATATCCTTGTCACTGTATTCTGCATTACATTTAAGGGCTATGTCATAATTTAATACACTGTATGTATAGGCTTGCTATAGTTTGTGGCAACACATTCAAGAGTACTGTCGTGGAAATTTCCTCTATTTACCAAATCATGGGAGCAAACCACACACACAAGTCAGAGTTATCAAAGTCCATCTTTAATTATATCAGCTCTATCACAATCCGGTGACTCTCAGGAAATTCAGTGTCTAACCATGAATTCTCTGAGAGCCCCTTCCACATTTCAAATGAGGTCCTTCATAGTAAAGACACACACACAGGATAAGACAGCATAGACATAATAAATCGTTCAGCTTTGTCTCCTTACTCAAACCCCAGAACCATAAACCAATCCTCCATATCAACAGGCATATATCAAATCCATCCTATCTTGACAAGATCACAGAGACACACTGACTGGTACACAGACATTGTGGAGCCAAGAGATATGTTTACACATGATGATACTTTGACCTCTCCCCTCTCTGCGGCCATGCAACTTAGTCTTGACATAGAACAGATACTGCAACCCTCGCCACAGTATTATAGAAAAATACCATTCTGATGAGAAGTAACTTACACACATTTGATGAATATAAAACATCTTACATATGTTACCAACAAATTCTGAATCTCCCACGACAGTACTTATGAAAAGGACCATGTGTTGTGTCCTATTTGCGTATCATGGCTCTGATGAGCAGCCCCACACCTGTGATATATTAAGGGCTGCAAGATGCCCCCCCCCCCCCTCCATTTTCTTCTCATTGATTATCCCATTAGAAATCATGATACATGTCCAATCATACACAGATATACAGTGTGGGATGAATGGGACTAGTTTTACTCATTTACTCTCTGTACACGTGGCCTAGTGTTTGTTTATAACCTGCACAACGGATCTTATTGCTGCAAGGGTAATGATTTGTTTTCGTTCGATAAACTGAATTTTCAGCTAAATGCCAAACCTTGATCATTTGAAAGACATTCAGTACAAAGAGATGCCTTATCCGTTAACCTGACTATTATCTCATCCTTGATTTGATTGGCTTTTCTACTTATTTTAGGGTTTATTGTTTTGAATGTTACTCCTTAAAAAAATTGTTTTTCTTGAGTGTACTTTTTACCAGAGCTGAGATGTGTAGGAATACAGGTGAATTCAGTCATTGACACAGACACGCTGACGCAGCAGAAAGGGTAAGGCATGCCACGAACCAAGAGGTGGAATAATTACTGTATAAATGACATACATGATCACATTGTGCATGTTCTATGTGCCAAATGTTTAAGTTCAAAGTATTTTATGGTAAAAAGCACTATTTGAATTTGTGGATGTCCCGAACTTAAGTTTTCTCAAGTTGAAGCTAAGTTTGGGTCAATTAAAAACGTTAAGTTCAGGTAACACTGACTGAAAAGTTGAGTAAACAAAAAAAGGCTGTGGAACCAAGTTACTGAATAATAATTAGTTCAATCAGCTTGATGTTTGTTGTTTTTTACGGTGAATTAAGGCAGCATGGTGGTGGTGGTTTTGCAGTCAGTGGTACCCTGTCATTTATCTGGAACAGTCGAGTTCCCCTCTGTGTATCTGTGTGACCTCTGGATGTGTGGGGGAATTTCTAAAGTTCACCGTTCAAGTTCTTTCTGAATTCCCCCTTCTCTGTTAGATCCCCACGGAAACTCGAATCTTAGGTCAGTTTAGCATTTTCCCACCTAAAGTTTAAGGTTAGGATTTGAGGAGGCTAAGCTGATCCTGGATCTGAGCTGAGGAGCAGTTTAACCCAGAGTGACAACCGTTATCTCCAGCCTGTTCAAATGGAATGACATATCCTCTCTCCTTCTTATCTCTACAGCTGTGTTAAAGCCTGTTCCTTTTGTTATGGAAATTCGATTAACATGGTATTAATTGTGTCAGACGGACATTCCATTTCATTTCCAGACATCTAATACTCTTTTGAGTGGCTATGCAAGATTTACTCTTTTACTTGAATTACTGCCATTGTCGCGTCTTAGGGCAATTGACTTGGTTGAGGGTCCCCCCCCCCCCCCAATTACACTAATAGGTTCGTAGGATTCTCTTCTGATGAGCATATGGTGTATAATCAATTTGGAAGATCCTTCTCTGTCGTTGTGTGATTCGTCTATCTCTCAGGGGAGATCGTGTCACAATGGATTACGCTAACCGACACGTAGCATACGTGACAAGGACCCTCTTGGTGACAATATCCAGTGTTTGATGTGCTAATAAAAAAACGTGTGTGTGTGTGTGCGTATGCATGTGTTAAATAATATTACTGCCTCCATAAACGATCTCCTGTGTATCAGGTGCTGTTGATTTCCATCTCAGACAAACAGAAATGCTTTCATATCTCTGTTAGATACAACTGCTGCTGTTTCAGACTGCCAGCACCTTGGACAGCTCCTCCACTGTGTATTCACCGACTGACACATTGACAGGTTTAATCTGTCTTTGTCCGTCTGTCTGTGTATATCGTTCTGAAACACACAATGCTAATATGGCCTTTTGGTGGATGTGTATTGTCGACAACATTTTACATCTGTTGAGATCTGAAGACTGAAAGTGCTCTCTCGAAATCATGCAAGGACTGATATTGAATAAGTGATGCTTTTATTGAATAGTTTCTAAGTGCCTGGAGTGAACTTGCGTCGGATAACATCAAACCTTGTAATGAGTGTTGTGAGAGATCTGTGTGTGTTTGCACGCGTCCGTGTGTTGCTGGCAGTAGGTAGCTCTCACCACTCCTACTGGTCCCAGTGTCATCACAATATTATGACCGTGTGACATTTTTCTGATGAGTCATTTCAATTAGGCCCATCCTTTGCAACACTAGAGCTATTGGCAGTCACTCTGTTATCGAGTCTGTTGATCACAGTCCCATAAAGCACAACAATTGCTCATGCTGAAAAAAAACACAGGCCCTGTTGTGCATTCAGTGGAGGATGCTCTCCAAAAAGTATTTATTTGCTTGTTGTCTGGCTTTATTTTATTTTTTTCAAGCCACTGAAAGTACTTGATGTCAGGCAACAGAATTGTAGATCTGAGGACCGGTGAAGACAATGGGGCTGTGTGTGTCTGAGAGTATGGCTGTTTGTGGCGACTTCTGAGTTTTTTTTTCTCTCTCTCGTGTAAATGACTCTGTCCTCTGGAACCTTGGAGGGACGAGACAGGGCTTTTGAACTCTGCTCTGTCCATCTTTGCAGCTGCACATATACACAAAAGGTAGCCTGGGGCACTACACCTTCAATAAAATACAAGCACTATACACACCCCTTTTCTTTTTGACAGAGTCTAGCCAGGTACAGGAGTAGCGCTTGCTTGTTATATTTATTTCATTCCTCTATTCTCCCTCTCGCTCTTTCTGTTCAGTGTGAGGGCCAAGGGGAAACAACACAGCCACCTCATTTCAATTTCCTTTCTATGTTACATATCTCCTGTGAGTAGAGGAGAGAAAGAGGAGGAGAGAAAGACAGAGTTAGATCCTGGTTCTCCTCAGCAGAGAGGGAAGGGAGAGGTGTTGTGGAAGTGCAGCCCGAGGCAGTGCCACCGGTCCTGGGTTTGTTTACTCTGCCGTTCCCCTGCTCTGAAGGTGGTCCCGCATGCTAGGTCTGTATGCAGCAACGAGATAACCCTCCTACTCATCAGCACCCCCGGTTACTCCCAGAATCTGGTGCTGTGGTATTTAAAAAATTGGTTCTCCCCCGGAATACAAATTGCTATTCTCTGATTTGTTTAAGGAGGATAAAAGGAATAAATGTAATTTTAGAGGCCTGACATGGTTACCATGCACTGCGGTAACCTAGAGCTCTTTGTGGAAGGAGCCCATAACAGGAAAATGTGCACTGCTATATACACTCTTTAAAGAAGAGGTGCTAAGTAGAACAGTATTTGTCCCCAATAGGGGAACCCTTTTTGGTGCTAGGTAGAACCCTTTGCATGTGGTTCTCCCTATAACACTTTTGTAGGATTTTTCATAGAACACCCTGCATATGGTTCTACCTAGAACCCTCTATGAAGCGTTGTACCGAGAACCCTTTTAATCTTTGAAGGGATCTTCCTAGAACCCTCTATGAACGGTTCCACCAGCCTTACTAGCCTTTTAAAATGCAATTATTTCTGACAATTACATGACCTATATCTTAAGGCCTTTCTTTGAGGGCCTGGTTATACCCTGACACAGTGGTGTTAGGAAACTCCTTTCCACAGTGGAAACTCCTGGAATCCAGCCAGAGTTAGGATGTCCAACAACTAGAACATAACAAGTAGGATCACACCACGACCAGCATTTAGAATTACTGCCAGGATAGGGAAAATTGAATACGGAGACTACCTCAATCATCTAAACTGGAAAAAAAAACATTTCAGTATCGGGTAACTATTAACAGATTGGATTTGTTAGAAAATGCATACTATTTACAGTATCTTTGTGTAGCATAACATTACTCAATCAATGAATGTATACGCAAAAACAGATTAAAACAGACAATTCTGAAAATCACCCTGCAATAGAGCATGCTGGGAAATATGATATATGGTTCTATGTAGAATCCTTCTTGCCTTGCAAACAATCATCAAATAACTCTTTCCTCCCAAAATGGTTCTTAGGATGTTAAAGGTTCTAGGTAGAACCCTTTGCCTTACAATGAACCCTTGTCTTCCAAAATGGGTTCTTCCACTCAAAACAGTTCTTGGTAGAATCCTATCCCTCTGCAAAAAAAACAACTTTTTTTTGAAGAGAGCAGGGGCTCAAATGCATTTTTAACTAGGCATTTTTATTTACAATGACGACCTACCCCGGCCAAACCCTCCCCTAACCCTGATGCTGCTGGGCCAATTGTGCGCCACCCTATGGGACTCCCGATCATGGCTGGTTGGGATTCAGCCCTGGATCAAAGCCAGGTTTGTAGTGACGCCACTGCCATGCAGTGCCATAGAACGCTGCGCCACTCAATGAAACCTGCATTTCACAGCGGGGTATTGCTGTGATCATTTCTGCTTGAAATGTGTAAATGTGTAAATACTATGCCCAGGGATTGAATAGCAGGGATAAGGCGGAAAGGAGGACATTTTCCCTATATTTATGGGAGACAAACATAATATAGATTTATGTTACGGTAATCATAGAAAGGAAACTGTGGAGCAGCCCATTCCTGACAAAATATCTGTTCAACTTTTATTTTAGGATATCCACTGATGGATAGTGATGCAGTTGTACTACGAATGAATGAATAGTGGGAAAATACATAAGTTGATGTGATAGGCTATGACTAGAGAAGGGTTGTGTGACGAGAGCAGACTCAATGCTGTGCAGGCTGAGGATGGGTCTGAAGTTGAGGTTATGTCAGTTTCCCTGCCATAGGTTGTGTCCAAAATGGCACCCTATTGTCCTAAATGGCACCCTAAAATGGCACCCTATTCCTTATATGTTGCACTACTTTTGAGTAAGGCGCCGCTCAAACAAACATATACCTTATGCTGGGTATACAGTGATATTTGGGATGCAGCTATTGTCTGACAACACGGGATTGTTTCCTCAGGCAACAGACTGTGCAGAGGCTTAAGAACTCCCATAATTAACTGTCACAATGTTTAAAAACTAACAAATGGACTTTATGTCAGCGAGGGCCCATTAATTTAGCAGCTCCTCTCGTCGATCGGCCTATTATCTCCATTACTACAGCCCTGGTGTCTGCAGCTTCGCAGCCGCAGCTTCTCTCTCTCTCTCTCTCTCTCTCTCTCTCTCTCTCTCTCTCTCTCTGAAACACTCAGCTCCCCTGGGAATGTATAACTAGCAACGCTCAGAGTACCACTAGCCAGAGCTCTGCGTCTGCCTTAATAAAAGACGAACATAAGAAAACACATCCACTGAGTTGCATGATAACTTGAGGGGGGAAAATGTCCATATGTTGAACCACTAAGTACCTCATAGAGAGGATTGGATAAGAGAGAAGAAGGGAGGGACTTAGCCCGAAGGCATTCAGAAAAACACGAGCAGTATGGGAGAAGTACCGTCTGTGATCGCTAGCTACAGTTTACAGTTATTTCTGTGTATATAAGGGACTGAAATGTAATTATTGCAGACTGAGTTTGTGTACATTCTGAGCACTTAAGGGAAGGATGAAGGATGAATTACAATATGCAAAGCTGGTTGAATACAGAAATGAAAAGTTAATTTAATCTTTGCCATATTCTTAGGCTACAGAGAGGAAATTGTCTTCAAATGAAGGTGCTTGAGGCACGGGGGAAGGTCAGCAAAGCCGTGTTTGTGTGTGTGTGTCTTTGTGTGTGCGTGTACATGCTACTATTTACTATTATGGTCTAAAACCCTAAACTGACCTTATCTCAGCGCCTACGCTGTGAATCCCGATCAGCTATCTAAGGATTGTTCCATAGGGTTGTGTTTTTAGTAAGTGATATTGAATATTGTATAATAAGCTTTATTTTCTTCCATATTGTTAGTGTGCTTAGCTTTTATTCTTTGAAAATAGGCACGTGACAAGATTCTGGGGATGAGCATGCACACCTTTAATATGTACCCATTGTTCCTCTTTAGTGCATTTAACGATATGTCATATGTCAAAATCCTGGGTGGCAAGTTGATACAATTCCAAGCCAGGAAGTTTAAAATCACCCTCAGACTGTAAAATATTCCTTTTTATTCAAAGATTTTTATTTTCCCATATAAAACAGTGGAGGCTGCTGAGGTGAGGACGGCTCATAGTAATGGCTGAAACAGAACGAATGGAATGGCATCAAACCATGTGTTGGATGTGTTTGATACCGTTCCACCGATTCTGCTCCAGCCATTACTACGAGCCCGTCCTCCCCAATGAAGGTGCCACCAACCTCCTGTGGTATAAATGTTATGAGCGGGTATACGTTTTTTAAAGAATGTCATCGGTGGGGTAATTGGTATAAATATAACACTTTGGGAGCCATGCCTTTCTGAAGAAGTTTATTCTACCTTCAAGGTTTATGGGAAGATTATTCTATTTAATTAGATCAGCTTTCATATTGTTGAGTAATTGGATAAAGTTATTTATACATGTTTTTTTTTTTTTGTAAATTATTAAGAATTCTAAGTAATTTAATATTTGTTGTGGTCCACTTAAAGGATTGCTATAGATCATGAGTAAATATGTTTCTTGACATTATTTCGTTTTTTTCCCCCCACATACATTTTTATATCCCGACATTTTAGAGTACTGTAAAAAATGTTTTAAGCAAGGGGGGCATTGAGTTTTCAAAATTGGTCCAATATATCAGGAGATCATTTGCAAATAAGTTTAGTTTATATTCATGTTCATCAATACTGATACCTGTTAAGTTTGGGTCCTGTCTAATTCTTTCTTCAAGTGGTTCAAGTGCCAGTGCAAACAGGAGGAGGGAGAGAAGATAGGACATCTACTTTGTGCATGACACAAGTCATTTTTCCAATTGTTTACAGACAGATTATTTCACTTATAATTCACTGTATCACAATTCCAGTGGGTCAGAGGTTTACATACATTGAGTTGACTGTGCCTTTAAACAGCTTGGAAAATTCCAGAAAACTATGTCATGGCTTCAGAAGCTTCGGATAGGCTAATTGACATCATTTGAGTCAATTGGAGGTGTGTCTGTGGATGTATTTCAGGGCCTACCTTCAAACTCAGTGCCTCTTTGCTTGAAATCATGGGAAAATAAAAAGAAATCAACCAAGACCTCAGAAAAAAATTGTAGACCTCCACAAGTCTGGTTCATCCTTGGGAGCAATTTCCAAATGCCTGAAGGTACCACATTTATCTGTACAAACAATAGTACGCAAGTATAAACACCGTAGGACCATGCAGCCATCATACCGCTCAGGAAGGAGACGTGTTCTGTCTCCTAGAGATGAACGTACTTTGGTGCGAAAAGTGCAAATCAATCCCAGAACAACAGCAAAGGACCTTGTGAAGATGCTGGAGGAAACAGGTACAAACGTATCTATATCCAAAGTAAAATTAGTCCTGTATCGACATAACATGAAAGGCCGCTCAGCAAGGAAGAAGCCACTGTTCCAAAACCGCCATTAAAAAAACCCAGACTATGGTTTGCAACTACACATGGGGACAAAGAGTTTTTGGAAAAATGTCCTCTGGTCTGATGAAACAAAAATAGAACTGTTTGGCCATAACAACCATCGTTATGTTTGGAGGAAAAAGGGGGAGACTTGCAAGCCGAAGAACACCATCCCAACCGTGAAGCACGGGGGTGCGCAGTGCATCACCGGGGGCAAACTACCTGCCCTCCAGGACACCTACACCACCCGATGTCACAGGAAGGCCAAAAATATCATCAAGGACAACAACCACCCGAGCCACTGCCTGTTCACCCCGCTACCATCCAGAAGGCGAGGTCATCAAAGCAGGGACCGAGAGACTGAAAAACAGCTTCTATCTCAAGGCCATCAGACTGTTAAACAGCCATCACTAACATTGAGTGGCTGCTGCCAACATACTGACTAAACTCTAGTCACTTTAACAATGAAAAAATTGACGTAATAAATGTCTCACTAGCCACTTTAAACAATGCCACTTTATATAATGTTTACATACCCTACATTACTCATCTCATATGTATATACTGTACACTATAACATCTACTGCATCTTGCCTTTGCCGTTCGGGCATCACTCATTCATATTTTTATGTACATATTCTAATTCATTCCTTTACACTTGTGTGTGTGTTTAAGGTAGTTGTTGTGAAATTGTTAGGTTAGATTACTTGTTAGATATTACTGCATGGTCGGAACTAGAAGCACAAGCATTCCACTACACTCGCATTAACATCTGCTAACTATGTGTATGTGACAAATAAAATTTGATTTGATCATGTTGTGGGGGTGCATTGCTGCAGGAGGGCCTAAGTGCACTTCACAAAATAGAGGGCATCATGAGGAAAGAAATATAAGTGGATATATTGAAGCAACATCTCAAGACATCAGTCAGGAAGTTAAAGCTTGGTCGGAAATGGCTCTTCCAAATGGACAATGACCCCAAGCAAACTTCCAAAGTTGTAGCAAAATGGCTTAAGGACAACAAAGTAAATTATTGGAGTGGCCATCATAAAGCCTTGATCTGATGCATTGTGATCCTCACAGGATAGTCATGACATATACAGTTGAAGTCGGAAGTTTACATACACCTTAGCCAAATATACTTAAACTCAGTTTTTCACAATTCCTGACATTCAACCCAAGTGAAATTCCCTGTCTTAGGTCAGTTAGGATCACCACTTTATTTTAAGAATGTGAAATGTCAGAAAAATAGTAGAGAGAATGATTTATTTAAGCTTTTATTTATTTCATCACATTCCCAGTGGGTCAGAAGTTTACATACTAATTGAGTGTATTTGGTAGCATTGCCTTTAAATGGTTTAACTTGAGTCAAACATTCCGGGTAGCCTTCCACAAACTTCTCACAATAAGTTGGGTGAATTTTGGCCCATTCCTCCTGACAAAGCTGGTGTAACTGAGTCAGGTTTGTAGGCCTCCTTGCTCACACGCTTTTTCAGTTCTGCCCACAAATGTTCTATGGGATTGAGGTCAGGGCTTTGATGGCCACTCCAATACCTTGACTTTGTGGTCCTTAAGCCATTTTGCCACAACTTCGGAAGCATGCTTGAGGTTATTGTCCATTTGGAAGACCCATTTGTTACCAAGCTTTAACTGATGTCTTGAGATGTTGCTTCAAAATATCCACATAATTATCTTTCCTCATGATGCCATCTATTTTTGTGAAGCACCCAACAACATGATGCTGCCTCCCCCGTGCATTGCGGTTGGGATGGTATTCTTCGGTTTGCAAACATCCCCCTTTTTCCTCCAAACATAACGATGGTCATTATGGCCAAACGGTTCTATTTTTGTTTCATCAGACCAGAGGAAATTTCTTTAAAAAGTAAGATCTTTGTCCCCATGTGCAGTTGCAAACCGTAGTCTGGCGTTTTTTTTATGCCGGTTTTGGAGCGGTATGACAGGTTGCTCCCAAGGATGAACCAGACTTGTTGAGGTCTACAATTTTTGGCTAATTTCTTTTGATTTTCCCATGAAGGTAGACCTTTTCCCATGAAGGTAGGCACTGTGGGAGGCTGTCCTCAAGAGCACTCATGGGGGGATACTCTCCAGGAAGAGCATAGGCCTCAGGCCATTTTGTGAAATAGTCTATGGCTGTGAGTACCCAGCGGTTACCACTGTCTGTGGTGGGGAACGGCCCAACTACATCCACTCCCACCCTCTCCATGGGAGCCACAACTGGGAACTTTTGGAGCTGAGCATGAGAGCGACCTGGAGGGTCCCCCCCCATGAATGCTCTTGAGGACAGCCTCACATAGTGCCACCTCTCCTTTCCCGTAGTTCACTCCTTCCATGCCCGCTGAAGCATGCCATCAGCCAGCCGCAGTCTGGAGTTTGACCACAACCCTTTGTTTGTGAGTGAGAGCGCTGCCACCTCTTCCCACAGTGACCTCGGCTGCACCTCTACCCACTGTAGCACTGGCTGTAGGTCTGTGTCCCGTCCCTGCTGCTGCCCCAATTCAGCCATGTCGACAGTCTCCAGTTCACAGCAGACAGGCCCGTTTGTCCGACACACTGTGGCACAGACACCCTCCTCTGCACACAGCTCTCTCTCACGGACCTCTCTCCGCTCACAGTGGCGGCACCGTCTGCAGTACAGGGCTGACGGGACATGGCGTTGGAGTGGCGTGCCACTGCCCTGTCCACCACTGTGAAGTCATAAGGCTGAATCTCCCCCAACCAGCATGCCACCTGCCCCTCTGGCTCTCTGAAAGACATGAGCCACTGGAGAGCAGAGTAGTCAGTCCTTACGGTGGAAGCCACTACAGCGAGGAGCTCCCACCGGGTGACACAGTAGCGGCGCTCATGTTTGTTGAATGTTTTTTACACCATCACTCTCTCCCCCTCTGGCCCCAACTTGGCACCCATGCCTACATTGCTCGCATCTGTGTCCAGGATAAAGGGCAAGGTGAGGTCAGGGGGGGGCAAGCGTTTGAGGTTGTTGAACGCCTCCTCACACTCCACTGTCCAAGTGAAGCCTTGTCCTTCAGCAGCAGGTGGTTCAGGGGAGCAGCACGCTTGAGAAGCCCCGTACAAACCTCCTGTAGTACGAGACCAGGCCCAGGAAACTCTTCAGCTGATGCTGGTCTGTGGGGGTGGGCCAGTCTCGGACAGCCCCCACCTTGTCCTCCATGGTGCTCTCTCCTCATGAAGTGGCACTTCTCGGGGTGGAGCTTCAGGCCTGCGGCAGCCACCCTCTCCAGCCCACGCCGGAGCGCCCCCAGGGCTGACTGGAAGGAGCTGCCATGTACCATGATGTCGTCTGGGCTGGGGGTGGGGGGTGCAGCCCGGGCTCATGGAGGGATGTGTCGTGGAGGTAGCTGGGGGAATGTAATACAGCAGTAGGTGACAGATGGGCTGAAGGAAAATCACACACAGACGTGTGTGTGTGTGTGGGGGGGGGGGGGGGGGGGGGGGCAGCCATGAGTCTCTGCTACTTTAACTGTTGGAGTAAAGGAGTTTTTGGGTTGTGTGAATGTGACATTAGGGGGGGCCGGCCCTCCCTGAAAGCTCAGTGTGCCCCCATTTAGGTCTAACTGGCAGCCTGTGCTCCTAAGAAAGTCCAACCCCAGGATACGAGGGTCCTGCACAGCTGCCACCCACACAGGATGACGCACAGTCCTGCCCCCTACTGTCAGTCATTATTTTCATGGGTGCCAGCTCACCTGTGACTGTGCGGAGCTGCAGTTGTGGGCTCAAACTGAGGGTCAATTTGGACCCCGTGTCCACCAGGGCAGAGCAGAGCACCCCCTCCGATAGGGACATGACAAAAGTCCCCAACATAGTTCTGGTCCACCACAACAACAGGCTCCATCTGCTTGCCCTCATCTGCTTCTGGGGGACATGGAGCCTTGCTAACTTGTCTGTGTCGGTGGTCTTCTCCTGAAGATGGTGGTGGTTGGGAAAGAGAGGGGTCCGCACTGCCCTGTTTATGAGGACCCCAAGCTGTTTCCCTGAGATCTGGGGGACCTGGGGCAATCACAGCGCAGATGGCCTGGCTGGCCACAACCCCAGCAGACCCTGGGATCAGTGTGTGCCGTGCCGCTGTGTGTTTCATGCCACCCTCCAAAATGAGCTAACAGTTCAAACTGAGCATGAAAAGATTCCTAATCTGCCTTACTTTGGGCTCTTTGTACTTTGGACTCTTAACAGATACGGACGCAATTGGGAACTGGGCGCCGCCATGTTTATTTACACCCTGAGCCCCAGAATCCTTGACGTTGACGTCACCCCTTCGGTCCGCCTACCTGAATCTGCGGGAAGCACAGTCGACGAAGCACTCATGCCCGCTTCAGCCGCCAACATTCTAGCTGTCCTCCCCCCCCCCCCCCCCCCCCACGCCACTCCACCAACCACCCAACCACCCAAAAGATTCTTCCAGGCACCTTTTAGTTCTAAGAGTGTAGGGGCACTAAATACCTGAGGCTGGCAAAAAACTGAAGCTGCAGGTTTTGTTTCATGAGGCTGCTGTGGGGTCTGTAGCAGTGATCGGTAGTCCTAAGGCATCGATCCGTCATAAGGAATATGGTGGAGGATGTTAAAAGCAGTGATTTTTGTGGGCCAAGGCCGCGTTTCCCTTTTCCCTCTGCATTAACTGTCAAGGTTGGGATTCTAATGGATCGTTTGACGTACAGGCGCTGGGTGTGGAGGAATCTTCCTGTCTCAGCAAAATAACCCATCTCTGAGTTGACCCTGGCATGATCCACATAGAGCTGTCTGTCACAAGCAGAGATGTCTGTGGAGTGCTAATTTGCTTACCATTTGGCCTACTATACCATATCGCAGATGATTCTATCCTCATTAGCATAAACATGCAGGTGTTTGTCTCTCGCTCTCTCGCTCTCGCTCCCTCTCGCTCTCTCTCTCTGTGTGCGCACACACGTGTTTACTCACATTTACGTGACAGTGTATGTGGGTTCGTGCCTCCCCGTGGGTGTCAGAGCTATGGGGTGTCTCGTATAAATGACGTCACCAGACAGAGATGAAGGACCTATGCAGCGCTAGTAACAGCCTGACCATAATGACTTGATAATAGGCGGATTACAACTAGCCACATGTAGCCTCTTATACCCTGGGGAGAGAGACTGATGAACAGGGGTTAAATGGCAGCATTCTTCACACATGTACACACATGCACTCACTCATCCACCACACACACGCACAGACACGCACACACAAATGTCACATGTTGAGAAATAGTATGAGCCTCTAGCCAGGCTGCTAAGGGCAGCTCTTCATCTTGCCAACAGCCCTGGTATTGTTTTATTGCCATATACAAAATAGTGAAGCAATTACATGCCTGTTGCCAGAAGCAAAGGAGGAGAGGAGAGAGACATTGATGAGTGGTGGGGTAGAGCACCATTCAGTGGAATTCTCATTCTCCTTTCCTCCTTTCTTCCGTCTTCCCTCCTTTCTTTCTCTTCTCCACCTTTTCTTTTAAACGGAGCCCTTCGGGGGAGTCCCTCTGGGAAAGAGACAACGGTCTCTACCTCTCCGCACCCCTCTTTCTCTCTCTCCCTCTCTTTCTCTCTCTTTCTCTCCCTCTTCTTACTTCTTTCCCTTTCTCTCACCCTCTCTTCCATCTTCTGAGTGATTGCTCTTTCTTCTTTCTCTGACAGAGGCACAGAAACCCCCTCTGGGTGAGCTCCTCCTTTTGAGAAGCAAAATACCAATCCACCTTCCTCCTTCACTCTACTGTATTTAGTGCCCTTCCTCCCCGCCCCCTCCTCTCCATCCCTAATTTATTTGCACTTTAACGAGTGTTCCACCTTTCCCTCTCCGGATTTACCCTCCAACGTTTCCTCTCAATAGCAAACCTCCGCCTGGTGAGCGCAAGTGAACAATTCCAAATCCCTGAGTCCCATAGAGAGCAGCAACCACTATACAACATGGAACATTTTAACAAATAACCTTTGCACCTCGGCAGCAAACAACAGAGTGTGAGCTGGTGTCAAATAAATAGCTCAGGCAGCTCAGCTGCTAAGTGATGTTTCTCTGTACCGCGTTGAATAATGTATCATGTAGACATTGATCCATGTTCAGTTTTTTATGACACGGTGTGAGGAGTAGGGCGCTTCTCAAATGGCACTCTATTCCCCATGGTGCACTACTTTTGACCAGGGCCCATAGGGTGCACTATATAGGGAATAGGGTGCCATTTGGGATGCAGGCTGTGTGCAGCCAGCTCACCACTGTTGTAAAATAAGAGCCCTGTGTGGATTCACTGTTTCGGTATACAGAGCAAAGTAACTCATATAGTCAAGATGATACAGTGTGTTTGATTGGAGACCGTTACCATGGGTTCCTGTGGGCTAGTGACCATGGGGTACCCATATACTGTATGGACTATAGAATATGTATAGGCCTTAACCCTGTAATGAACTATGGAATACTTACAGCCTATATCCTGGAAAGCATAGTAGAATACAGTAGATTATACAGTAGATCACAATAGAATACAGCAGTCCAAATCTGATCTTTTTTCCACTAATTTGTCTTTTACCAATCATGTCAGATCTTTTCACATCAGATATTTTTCAAAGCTTATCTGATTGGTCAAAAGACCAAAGAGTGAAACAAATCAGAATTGTGCTGCCTGTTGTAAAGTCATGGAATATGGAATATGTACAGGCGTTTTACTAGGAAAGACTGAATAGCCAAGTTATTAGTATCTATTCCAGTCTTAGCATACCTCTGACCAGAACATGTCATTGTGGCCTGAATCATCGTATACAGCCATGACTGAAAACATGGTCAACAACATCCTCCATCCATCCATTCATTCCTTTCTTTCTTCACCTCAGATCTCATTAAAGTGTTGTTGACAGAGTAGCGGTGACTATCCCTGTTAGATTAATCATGTCCTATACAGCTTTTCTGAGCTCTGCAGAAACAACTCAATACTGTAACCAGCATCACAATCCAATGCCTTCTCTAAGCTGTGGAGTCAGTAGCCTGCATCACTACTCAATGCCTGCTCTCTTCTGCTCCGAAGTTAATTCTGAAGTTCATTATGGTACTTAGCTTCAATGAAGCTGGCCTCTTGCCTCCGCAGCCTCCCCCTGTCGACAGTGTTGTGTGAATGCTGGAACAACCTTGAAGAGAGTAGCAGAGAGCTGTGGGTGCATTCTGGAGTGACCGTGGAGTGACAAAGTGGCTTTTTACTCTGCGGTTTCTAGGCAACGTGTTGCGCTCCAGGAAAATGGCTCTCACGGACGCGGTTCAAGAGCACCATGCGGTTTCTTCTGTGGACTCGACCCATGCAGCATAAAGACTTGTGTGAATACTGTGGCAGAAGCTATAGCTCTTCAATACTTTAAGTAATGGGAATAGTCATTTTTGACTTTTTTTTTTCCTGGAAGAGATTCAAAAAGAGCTTGCCGTTAAAATCTGACACCGAAAACAAAGACATTTACTTTATGTTGAAACCCAACACAACATGGCACAAAAAGAAAGGAGGACCAAGGAGGACTAATTAAAATGCCGTTGTTTGTACGGCGTGTTCAATAGAAACAAATAAAAAAATCTGACGCGTTTCCGCTGCATGGCCTTCATCAGGGAGCACAAAGAAATGATAATACAATGTCCTCTTTTGAACAGCTTTTTCAAATCAACCCTAATTAGAAAAGCGATTGGTTACCAAATTGATTGGACAACATCTAGTAAGCCATACTACACACATTAAAAAATGAAATTCTGTAGATATGCTATCAAAATGTTTTACTCCAAGCTAGAAGCATCAGAACGCCTAGAAAGGTAGTTCTAGCCTTAAATATCAGTGGGCAAAGTACCAAGAAAAGGAAAGCAATCTATTCCATAGTACACTAGAACACAGTAAACATGGACAACACGACACATTATTCGAAGTAACTCTTTCCTAAACCAACCAACTTTTCCATGAAGTCTAAAATGGTGGAGAGGAAGAAGAGGAGAGTGTGCAGAGAGATTACATAAGTTTTGGGGGCTGGATTAGACTCAGGAGTGTTTGAAGTACAGGAGAAAACACAAGCTGGGTTTCAGGGCAAAACTTTGACAAAACTGTCAATCCTGTGGAGAAGCAAAGCCAGCGAGGGAGGATGAGAGAAGGGGAGAGGGAATGAGAGTGCAATGGAAAGAGAGAGAAAGGGGAAGAGAGAAGTGAAAAGGACGAGAGAGAAGGTAAAAGAGGGAGCTGGTGGAGGGAAGCAAGAACGAGAGAGAGGGCGAGAGCCGAGAGGAGAGGGAGAGAGAGTTGAAAAGAAGACGGTTTACAGATTTCTCTGTTATAAAAGGGAAGAGGGGAGGATGCTTGGTGGAGATAAGAGGAGGAAGTTGATTAAAGTCAGAGACGAGGAAGAACAGAGGAGGCTGTATTTAGCATTCAGGCAGCATTGTAAAGGCTTATTTTCATGCTCCACTTTATTAAAATGAAGATGTCTGGAGGGTCTCTGATGTAGCTGAGCTGCATTAGATAGCTGAACACCACTGACTTATGATTCGAGCCACCATGCTCTGTCATATTATCAATCTGCTCACATCTGATTATGCGAGGATCTGACCCAACACTTAAGGGGACAATCTTTAACATTGTTCCAGGGCACATGTTGACAACCCCTTAAAGATTAAACAAACTATATCTATATATGTTTTCATACAGCTCTCCATTAAGTTAATTTGTAACATCTGTATGTAAATATGAAAAATATCTACTCTGGCCTAGATAATGAAGTTATTTAGTTTATGGCGTGACATGAGGATTTGGCTGTAGAATGCTGTAATGCGGCCAGTCAAAATGTGAATGGCTGATTGTGTGTGTATGTGTGCAAGTGCTTGAGTGTGTGCACATTTTTGTGTGTGTGTGTGTGTGTGTGTGTGTTCAGCTGGCTGGATGTGTTAAGGAGTCTCCAGTCACATTCTGGCTGTTCCTCCTCTCTCTTCACACCACTAATTATTCCCCTGCCTGCCCTCCCATTCTCTTACACCTTTAATAGGAACACTACCTTGCCACCCAGACGTGAGAGGCAAAAGAAAAGGAGAGAATATTATGTCAGAAAACACAGAGATTGCTTCCCAAATGGCACCCTATTCCTTATAGTGACTACTTTTAAGCAGAGCCTTATGGGTACACTTTTCAACCAGCGAGTATCCTGTAATGTACTGTATATTGTACATTCCTGAGCACTAATATAAAATATTCAGAAAGAGAGTGTGAAGGGAGGTACGGATAGGGGGGGATAAAAGCTTAACTGGTTGATACCTTCGGAGTGTGATTTTAGTGAGTAAAATTAATGAATAAAGTGGGAAACAAGGCGGGTGGAGAGCCAGTGGAGGGAGAGAGCGGAGCCGCCTGAAGGTCCCCGGGGGTGCTCCCTGCCTCCCTGCGTGCGCCCACTGACTAATGGGCTGCCGTTGCCATGGAAACGCTGTATGAGCGAGGGGGGAGCACCACACCGACGATGGTTACAACGCAGCTTGCTGCCTCTCCTTTCCATCCTGGCTCGCACTTACCCCCCCCCCCCCCCCACACACACACACACCCCCCCTCTTCTTCCTCTTCTTCCCATCCCCTACACCTTGAGCCACAGGCAGGCAGGCAATTAGGCAGGCAGCCATCAACCTATAAGGAGAAAGTGGAAGTGTCAGCTGTGTGTTTGCCTCACTCCCCCTTTTTTCTCTCCTTCTCTCTTTCTCTGCCTTTTAACTGCAGGCAGACACAGTCACATAATGTAGTGGTTTAAAGGGTGAAGATTATTCTATGTTCTGTTATCCCTCCTTTTGAAAGCTCTCACTGATGCCAATGGTCACAGGTTGGGGTTGGTATATTACAGAGCTCAGTCTCCATATAGTAACGTACAGTAGGTATGGAGAAACACTTGACTGGTTCAAAGGGTGAAGAGGGTTTCTGTGTTTGTTATTCCCTACTGAGTGAAGAGTGGTATTATGAGTAGGGTTGCACAGTTTGGGGAATATTTAGAGGTGGAAACTTTCTGTGGGAATTAGCGGGAATATATGGAAATATATGTAAATTAATGTTAATACCATTTGAATGTAAATGTGTTTTTGCATTGGATATGTTTAACATATCATATGGAGACCGAAACACAAACCTTTTACCTTATCATAAGTAGACATAATTGCAAATTATTAAATCCTTCCAATAGAAATAAAAAACAACCATTTAGTTACAAATTGAACTTTAATTAAATGAGTTGACTCTTCATATGGCATGATTTCCCTGAACAACAAAAGAAAGGAAATATTGAATGATCCATCGCATCTCCCAAAAACATTTTCAACATGCATGCAGTGGGGCAAAAAAAGTATTTAGTCAGCCACCAATTGTGCAAGTTCTCAAACTTAAAAAGATGAGAGAGGCCTGTAATTTTCATCATAGGTACACTTCAACTATGACAGACAAAATGATATTGCATCTTTTTGATGCAATATCAAATATATTGAATGATATTGCATCTCCATCCCAAAGCCCTTGCTTGTAAGTATACTTCGCCAGACTGCCAAGAACCTTACTGTCATCCAGGCCAAGGTGGCGAGACATGATAGTGATGACACCATAGGCCTTGTTGATCTCTGCACCAGACAGGATGCTCTTGCCAGCCTACTTGGGGTCCAACATGTACGCTGCAGCGTGTATGGACTTCAGGCAAAAGTCTTCAAGCATTTTGATGTATTTCAGAACTGCAGTTTCCTCTGCTTGGAGCAACAGTGAAGTGGGCAGGGCAGTACGGATTTCTTCTCTTGCATGTCTGAACATCAGACAGGATGACATTCTCTCCCTCAATCAGTGCAATGGCTACCGCTATATGTTTTAGGAGTTTCAGGCTGCTTACCACTCTCTCCCAAAATACATCATCCAGGAGGATCCTCTTGATGGGGCTGTCCATATTGGCAGACTGTGAAATGACAAGTTCTTGGGGAGACTCCTCCCCCTCCAGGAGACTGTCAAACAGGATGGCAACACCACCCCAACAGGTGTGCTGCAGCTTCAATGTGCTGCTCTTATTCTTCTGACTTTGCTTGGTGAGGTAGATTGCTGCTATAACTTGATGACCCTTCAAATGCCTAACCATTTCCTTGACTCTTTTGTAAAGTCTATCCATTGTTTTCAGTGCCATGATGTCCTTGAGGAGCAGATTCAATGCATGAGCAGCACAGCCAATGGGTGTGACATGAGGGTAGGACTCCTCCACTTTAAACCAAGCAGCCTTCATGTTCACAGCATTTTCTGTCACCAGTGCAAATACCTTCTGTGGTCCAAGGTCATTGATGACTGCCTTCAGCTCATCTGCAATGTAGAGACCGGGGTGTCTGTCTCTTGTGTCTGTGCTCTTGTAGAATACTGGTTGAGGGGTGGAGATGATGTAGTTTGTAATTCCTTGCCCACAAACATTCGACAACCTATCAGAGATGATTGAAATACAGTCTGCTTTCTCTATGATTTTCTTGACCTTCACTTGAACTCTGTTGAACTCTGCATCCAGCAAATGAGTAGATCAAGCGTATCTGGTTGGAGGGGTTTTTGCTGGGTGACAAAACATTCAGAAATCTCTTTCAATACACATTGCCTGTAAGCATCAGAGGTGAACCAGTTGCATACACAGCTCGATCAAGACATTCATCAGCATTTCTTTGACTACGTTCCTCCATTGAGTAAAAAAAAACGTCTGATTCCAGGAGGACCATTGAGCTGTTGCTATTGATAATGTGTATGATTCATCATTTTCACCTCGAATAGAAATAGAGGGACTTTTTTCAGAGGTTGTGAGTACTGAGGGAACTTAATTCACTTGGCCAGATGATTCTGCATCTTTGTTGCATTCTTCACATATGATTTGGCACAGTATTTGCAAATGTACACAGCTTTTCCTTCTACATTTTGGGGTGGCAGGGTAGTCTAGTGGTTAGTGTCGGACTAGTAACCGCAATAGTTGCAAGTTCAAATCACAGAGCTGACAAGGTACAAATCTGTTGATTCTGCCCCTGAACACGCAGTTAACCCACTGTTTCTAGGCTGTCATTGAAAATAAGAATTTGTTCTTAACTGACTAGCCTAGTTAAATAAAGGTCAAATAAATTAGCTGCAGGGAAATGTCTCCACACATCACATAGTGCCAGTGGTATTTTCCTGTAAAGATTAGAAAAAAATGGGGGAAAAAGCAACTACTATTCAGATAAATAGTTAAGCAGTTAGATTAAACAGCTTCTTTGTAAGACAAATGTTTTAAAGTGAAACATGTATGGAAACACTCCTCAGTTAGCAGGCTCAAGCAAGCTAAAACCCACATGGTAGCTAAAACTAACTAACAGAAGTTGTTAACAAGTTAGAAATGATTTAAACACACTTTGTACGTCATATAAAAATATTCACCCCACCCAGTATTGTAATCAAAACTTACCAGAAAGCATGTAGTCCTTGGCTTAGACAGTGTAGTAGTGTGGGCTCAATAGCATCTCATTAGTGTGCAAGATCTTGAGAATAAGCTGTACATGTGATGGAAGAGTGCACTGCACATGTGTTGGAAGAATGCACTGGGTTGCAATTCCATTGAATTGGGGATAGACCTAGAATTTGTGTATCCCACAAAAATAGGTTCACTGTTATAAGCTAACTTTTTTGGGAGTGACACTAAGAGGTCACTGTCAGCTATCTGTCTGACACTGAAAGGATTTTAGAGAGTAAACACAGTTTTGTGAGTAAAAAGCGAGGTTTTGTAAAGTAAACAAGTAAAAATACTTTGAAATACTATACATCAGTGCATTTTGTAGTTTAGTTAGTTAATGTAGATTGTATTTTTTGGGGTACATGGAGTTTACTATTTACATTTTTGAATACTTTTACTTTTACTCCACTATATTCCTAAAGAACATATATACTTTTTACTCCCATACATTTTCCCTGACACCCAAAAGTTTTTGTTACATTTCGAATGTTTAGCAGGAAAGGAACATGGTCCAATTAACACAGTATCAAGAAAATACGCGGTCATCCCAACTGCCTCTGACCTAGCGGACTCACTAACACAAATGCTTTATTTGTATTTGATGTCTGAGTGTTGGAGTGTTCCCCTGGCTATCCGTAAATAAATTTAAAAAACTATTCAATTGTGCAATCTGGTTTTCTTAATATACACCTAGAAAAAATGATACCAAAAGGGTTCTGCAGTTTTCCCAATAGGAGAAAAGTTTATGGTTCCAGGAAGAACCTTTTTTGGTTCCAGGTAGAACTCTTTTGGGTTCCTCGGTGGAAAGGGTTCTACGTGGAACCCAAAAGGATTCTACCTGGAACCAAAAGGGGTTCTTCAAAGGGTTATTCTATGGGGACAGCCAAAGAACCCTTTCAGTTCTAGATGGCACCTTTTTTTCTAAGAGTGTAAAGTACCATTTGATTTGCTTAATATAAATTTTAACCTGTTAGTGATCCCTTCGCTCGCTAATCCCTTTAGCAGAATCGATTTGACAACATCCAGTGAAATTGCAGAGCGCCAAATTCAAACTACAGAAATATCATTATTCAAGATTCACGAAATTATAAGTGTAATACATCAAAATAAAGCTTAACTTCTTGTTAATCCAGTGTCAGATTTCAAAAAGGCTTTACGGCGAAATCAGACCATGTGATTATCTGAGGACAGCACCCCGCAAACAAACACATTAAAAACATTTTCAACCAGACGACACAAAAGTCAGAAATAGCGATATAATACATGCCTTACCTTTGACGATCTTCTTCTATTGGCACTCCAAAATGTCCCAGAAACATCACAAATGGTCCTTTTGTTCGATAATGTCCTTCTTTATATCCCCAAAATGTCAATTTATTTGGCGCGTTTGATTCAGAAATACACCGGTTTAATATAGGGATCACGTGACCCTTGAACGAGATGGCCGCATGAACTAAGAGCTCCGCACAAGTAGTTTCCAATTCCTAATCTTACCTCCACTCCAAGTTCACACTCATTTAGCTTTAGCAAGAAAAAGTCATGGCGGCCACAAAAGGCGACACTACAGGTGACATTTTTAGCCGGACTCGAGTATTAGCGACGGAAAAAGCCTCCAAGAAGAAGCTAGCTTCAGAAAAAACTAGCGCCATTAGCCAGGAGCAAGAGGGCCCGCTCCCCCGCGAGGCACAACGAATGCCAACCTCGCACTCTGTCGAGGACATCCTTTCTGAGTTGGGATCCCAACGTGCAGAACTAGGCACTGGATTGGATGCCATTAATTCTCGGCTCGGTGCGATGGGGGGCAAGGTGGCGGTCCTGGAGGGCGCTTTGCCTGACATCGGCAACGAGATGGCCATAGACGCGGGGCGCCTGGACGAGGCGGAGGGGCGAATCCTATCCATGGAAAACTTATTGACAGATGCCATGGAAACAATAGCATATGCTAAAAAGAAAATTGAGCATCTGGAAGAGAAAACAGAGGACCTGGAAAACAGGGGGCGAAGGAATAATTGTGTTCTATTCAATCTGGGCGAAAAAGAAGAGGGAAACATGCCACTGATCCGCTACCTGCAAGACAAACTTCCCGAGTGGCTCCACCTGCCCACCGACAGGCCCAGAGAACTCGAGAGAGCTCACCGAGCACTGAGGCCCCCACCAGCAGCCAGACAACCAGCGCGCCCAATCACCATACGTTTCCTGAGATTCATCGACAAGGAACGAGTCCTACAGGCGGCGAAAAACAACACCATCACAGTGGGAAACGCCAAACTCGCTTTACACCAGGACCTGTCAGCTGGAATACGCCGAAAGCGCCGAGAATTTGACGAAGTGAAGAAATACTCCATTGACCGAGGCATCTTCAGGGGATTCAAATACCCAAACGAGCTCAGGATTCTTCACCAAGGAGCCTTGCGACACTTCAAAACTCCCGAAGAGACAAAACGTTTTTTGAAAGACAATCCTGGCCAATGAGAAACAGACCAATGACTAAATGCGATTAATGCCATTACTAAAGGAGGTAAGACGACATATAGCCGATATCCAGAGATCCACCCCCTAAATGTCATTATAGCCGTCCAATTTATATTTATTGTCCTTTAACTGAGAGGGATGGGCTGTATAGCCTAACCTAGGCCTACTAATGTTTCAGCCTACTTTTATTTCCCTGTTTTTTTGTTGTTGCTATTATTACCTGGGGTTCCCTATGTCCCTTGGGGGACGCATATGTAGGCTGGGCTATTGATTTTATTTTTCTCCCCTCTTTTACTGGGGTCTGGACGAGGGCAACTGTGTTATTTACTCAATGCGGGGTGGAGAGGATGAGGCATTTCTTTGGTGGGGAGAAGGAGACGTTGTGCGTTGCTAACTGTTCCCGTTTTTTGTTTTATTCGGAACACAGAATTGAGACTGAGCGGGGGGGGGGGTAATAGATCCAACGGGATGTGTCGAGTTGTTTGGGAACTCGGCTGGGGTGTTCAGAGATTATTATGTTATGTACACCGTTTATTTTCCTTTTATGTGAACGCAGCTGTAATTACTATCCACTTTTACCCAGCGATGACTTGCACTAAAGTTTGATTACTGCTCGATGACGATGACTAGTACCTTGAATCTATTGACATGGAACTGCCATGGTCTCGGTCATGCAATAAAACGAAAAAATATACTATGTGCTCTAAAAAAGGAAAAAGCAGACATTGCGCTATTACAAGAGACACACCTCTGTGATGCTGAACATGCCAAACTCCGCAGAGCTTGGGTGGGACAGGTGTATTTCTCATCTTTCAAATCAAACAGTAGAGGCACAGCCATACTTATTCATAAAAATGTTCCATTCATAATTGACAAAAACATATCTGATCCGGAGGGGAGATTTATTTTGATAACTGGGTCACTATATGGTCAACCAATTACTATATTAAACATATACGCCCCTAACACAGATACTCCTGCCTTCATGTCAAACATTATAACCCTGTTCAATGAGCATTGTGTCTCCTTTGGCGTGGTGGCCGGAGATTTTAATTGTACCTTTAACCCAACCCTAGACAAATCATCTCAAGTCCCCACCACAAATCCTAGATCTGCAAAGATGTTGAACTCTCTTATTAAAGAGATGGGACTGATAGATATCTGGAGAGAGAATAATAGCTCATCTATGGACTATACATACTACTCTAATGTCCATAACACCTACTCCCGTATAGATTACATTTTTATCCCAAAGAGTTTCATAAATTCAGCCACATGTACAATCGGACCCATAGCACTTTCAGATCACGCCTTTGTCCACCTCTGCTTTGACCTCTGTAAAAACATCCCGAGGACAAAGAGCTGGAAATTCAACATCTCCATGCTATCAAATGACGAGTTCCATACATTGGTAACTACATGGATAGACAACTACACACAAGACAATAAAGACTCTCCTGTTTCTCCGGCCACAATGTGGGACGCTGCTAAAGCCACACTGAGGTCATCTAATTGCATATGCTTCCTCTAAGAAAAAAGCAATGGAAGCACACAGGCTAGATCTTGAGAGGGAGCTGGAATGCTGTGAAAAAATACATAAACAATCCCTAGACAGCACCTCCTGGAGTCATCTTAAAGCAGCCAAAGCCAAACTGAATTTGGACTACACTCGGGAGATAAAAAAAAAAGTTTTCTTTACTAAACAGAAATACCATGAGTATAGCAATAGGCCCAGTAGATTGCTTGCTTACCAATTAAAAAAAGAGCAGTCAGAGCGTACAATCATGGCTATCCGAACAGCAGAGGACGAGGTCACATATGACCCAAAAAAGATCAATTTAACTTTTCATGATTTTTACTGCAAACTATATACCTCTGAGAGAAAACACACAGAGGCAGAACTCCACTCTTTCCTAGAGGGAATCTCGCTACCTAAACTATCAGAGACCGACCAGGAAGATCTCAACTCCCCCTTCACTCCTGAGGAGATCCTGGAGGCAATTACCTCCATGCCACCTAATAAGTCCCCAGGCCCAGATGGATTCCCCAGAGAGTTCTACAAAGCTTTTTGGCCCCAGCTCAGCCCTATCTTCATGCCAATGCTGGAGGATTTTTGCAAAAACGGAGTTCTCCCAGACTCAATGCACACAGCTCGCATTACAGTGTTGCTAAAAAAGGACAAGGACCCCCTATCCTGCTCGTCCTTCCGGCCAATAAGCTTGTTGGATTTCGACTATAAAATAATTACCAAATTGCTCGCCAAAAGACTAAACACTCTTCTTCCCAAAATAATAAAAGCGGACCAAACTGGATTTATTAGAGACAGATACTCTTCTGATAACATTCGCCGTCTTTTTGATATTATTGATCAAGTAAACGCACAAAAGACCCCTGTCCTGCTGGCTTCACTGGATGCTGAGAAGGAGTTTGACAGGATGGAGTGGAGCTTTCTGTTCTCAGTCTTAGAAAAGTTCAATATGGGCCCAAATTTTATTAAATGGATCAAATCACTATACTCTCATCCAAATGCCATGGTGACTACTAATGGACTGAACTCTGACAGATTCCCTCTGGAACGGGGCACAAGACAAGGGTGCTCGCTGTCCCCGCTGCTCTACTTGATGGGGGCGGAGCCTCTGGCAGAGCTGATAAGGAGCAATCCAAGTATTATGGGTGTTTCTGCAGGTGGCCTGCAGCACAAGATTTCGCTTTACGCGGATGATGTCTTGCTCTACATATCCAACCCTGAGAAATCACTCCCTCTCATTTCAGACACAATTGCTCAGTATGGCAAGTTTTCAGGTTATAAGATCAATTTTAACAAATCCACTGTCTGCCCTCTCAATATTACACTCACCAGCTCTATGAAGACACTTTGTCCTTTCCAATGGAAAACACACGGGTTTCATTACCTCGGGATCTTCATAACACCAGATCTGAATAGCCTTTTTAAGGAAAATTATCTTCCACTTCTGGATCGAATCAAGAACGATCTCCAAACCTGGATCTCCCTCCCAATTAGCTTAGTAGGAAGAATTAATGTAATCCGTATGAACGTCCTCCCTAGACTAAACTACTTATTTCAGATGCTCCCATGCTATCTCCCAGTTTCCTTCTTCAAAACAACTAACCAAAGCATCACCAAATTTATATGGGGCAATAAAAAACCTAGGATCAAGTTTTCCACTTTATCAAAACCTGAATCTAAAGGTGGTCTTGCCCTTCCCTCCCTTCAACTGTACTACTGGTCTGCCCAAATCCGCAACATGCTAACATGGATCACAAACAGACAAGAGTCAACGTGGATTCAGATAGAAGCCCAATCCTGTGGTTCATTGCCCTTCAGTTCAATTATATTCATTAATAACTTTAGTGAAGTGGGCAACATAGCCAAAACCTTTGCGATTTACAGCACCCTACTAGCGTGGAGGGACTGTAAGAAATACCTGGGCATTTCCTCCCAAATATGTTCTCACTCGCCTATAGTAGGCAACCCAGACTTGCCAAAAGCCCTGAGGGATGCCAACTTTAATCTTTGGCATACTCTAGGAATCAGGACCTTTTCAGACCTATTTCATCAGAAAACCAATACACTGAAATCCTTTCAAGAGCTCTGCAGTGAATTCGATGTGCCAAGATCCCATTTTTTTAAATATCTTCAAATTAGACATGTAATTTCCTCATTTACCTCCAAGAGGAGGTTTAGAACTCAGTTGAATGAAGTTGAAACTCTTCTTGTCACAGCACAATCCATTAAAGGCAAAATATCTTACATCTATAGACTCCTTTCTGAGAAAGGAAGCTCCTCCTTTACTCCTTTGAAAATAATCTGGGAAAAGGACCTTGGTCTGACTATCAGTGATGAGTTATGGGCGGAGGTTTGCGACAGGGTATACTGCTCCTCTACCAGTGTAAAAATGAAAGAATCTAATTACACATTTTTGTGTAAAAATTTGCTTATGACTATTACATACTTTGCTCAGAAATGTATTCTTCTATTGTGGGCCTCTAATACCCCTCCTACATTTAAAATGTGGATTGACCAGATTGTTGACTTTCTTCCTCTTGAAAAGCTCACTTATAACCTCCACAAGAGACAGCCCAAGTTTGATAGACTCTGGTCTCCACTATTCAACTATATTTCAAACTGGACAGAGTGAACGGGGTGACTGTGGAAATGCGCAGATACATGTTGTGTAAGGTACTGTAAAACCTAAAAACGAATTATTGTCCCGTCGTCTCAGCGAATGCTTGAAATAGCTGATAAGAACCTTGATAGTGCTGCTGCAAGGGTTATGTTTTTTTTTTTATGTGTGTGTTTTTATTTTAATTTAGTTTTTGAGTACGTGTGCGTATGTTTGTGTGTGTATGTATATGTGCGTATGTATGTATGTATGTATGTACGTATGTATGTATGTATGTATGTATATATATATATATACCAAGGAAAATATATAGATTAAGAAAAATAAATGCTTTTATTTGACTTTTTTTTCCCCCCTGGATGGTTTGTCCTCTGGGTTTTGCCTGCCAAATCAGTTCTGTTATACTCATAGACATTATTTTAACAGTTTTAGAAACTTTAGAGTGTGTTCTATCCAGATCTAATGCATAATTATATGCATATCCTAGCATCTGGGCCTGAGTAGCAGGCAGTTTACTTTGGGCACTCTTTTCATCCGGACGTGAAAATACTGCCCCCTATCCCTAAGAAGTTATAAATGATTTATAAAATGTTCTTTCACTTTTGATATTTAAGTACATTTTAGCATATACCATTTATTTTGATACTCACAGTAAGTATTTTTTAAACCAGATATTTTTCGACTTTAACTCAAGTTTTATTTTACTGGGGGACTTTTACTTTTAACTTGAGTCATTTTTGATGAAGGTATCTTTACTTATACTTAAGTATGCCAATTGGGTACTTTTGCCACTACTGCACATAGTCATGGAGAGTGCACACATGTATGTGTACACACGCACAAATTCACACATACACATGCACACACAAACATACACAAGCACACTCCCACATAAGCAAATGTAAATGCAGTTCATGCTACTAAATTGAATGATGTCAGAATGGAGTGTGACAATACTAGAGACAGAGGCCATCTCACACTCTTACCTCTCACTCTGGTCACAGTAATGTGTGTTCGTCCATTTCCACAGTGCTGCACCTTAGATACCAAGTCGCTTACCCAAAGGTCAGAGTCTCTCCATTACATCTCTACCTTCTGTCCAGAATGGTAGACTTTCTATTTATGAGTTGGTAAACAAGACATGGAAAATACAAGATTGGTTACAAATGTCACCCGTTGAAATATCAATGCAGTGAGAATAGGATCGATACCAGGCATATTGTTGATAAAGTCCTGCTGTTCTTTCTAAAGAGCTGTTTGCGTCATCATAGACTCCAAACCATTCTTTTGTACCATGTGACCAACACCAGTATGGGGAGGGAAGAGTTCAATATGGAACCTTTCTGGGTTGAAACGTTTTACATTAACATCTGTTTTGGGGAAAACTCCTTTTTTCCTCTAACCTAATCTCTCTCTCTCAATTTTGTATTTATTCCTAGTCTCTCTCTCTCTCTCTCTACTCTACTCTACTCCTCTGTGTGCACTACAGGGCCAGTGGTCCTCTGTCTAGATGGATGACATTTAATGGATGTCTCTCATCAGAATGTTAAAAGAGCCCCACAGCCAAACAGGAGGGAGGGAGGGAAAGAAAGAGTGGAGAGGGGGGCTGAGAGAGGGAGGAATTGATAGCAATAGAGTGACTGGAAGAGGGAAGGAGGAAAAGGGCTTGAGCGAGCGAGAGAACGATGGTGGGTAAGAGAAGAGATAGGGAACTCTATTGTTTTAATTACGAGAAATTAGTGTATGGAAAAGAGTTGTTTCTGAATATGCTTCCAACGGCTGAATCTGATATGCCCCTGTCTCGTTAGTCTTTCAGCTCTGTGTAATGGACTTCCTTGCACAAGCATTGCATACAGAAGTCAATTCTTAATGGGTTACATATATATATATATATTTAAATACTGAGGAGGCTGGTTTTCTTTATTTCCTCAAGAGCTTTCTGACAATGCAGTAGTGGTGAAATACTCCGTTAAGATAAGGGCCACACACAATACCTCTATTCAGACAACATCGCCTCGGCTCTGCATTCACCTCGGTTTGCATTCACAGCTTATGTAGAGGAAGGCAAGGATGTTTTCTCTGGC
Source organism: Oncorhynchus clarkii lewisi (assembly GCF_045791955.1). NCBI lineage: Eukaryota > Metazoa > Chordata > Actinopteri > Salmoniformes > Salmonidae > Oncorhynchus > Oncorhynchus clarkii. Next base: position 18,651,716 of record NC_092167.1, on the reverse strand, counting down.
AGGTATAGTAATGCATTTCCTAGAAGTAGGGTTGGACAGTGGAATGGAACACTAATTGTATGTAGTCCAAGGTGCTGACTCACTATTCCAACCCTCTCTCCCTCTTTTCCTCACTCTCTCTCTTCCTCTCTTCCTTCCCTGCATCAACTTCACCCTCTCCTCCGTTCTCCCTTTCCTCCCTTCTCCCTCTCTCCCCTTCCTTCTTTATTGACCATGTTGTCCAGTAATGTATTTATTTATTGGCTGAAAAGTCCCCTCTGAGCGAACAGGGGTGTTTTCTTCCCGCCAACCAATACTTGCTCAGCGTGAATATTGATTGGTTTAGACCATGAAACAATCCCGTAGCTTGCTCGCTCTGACCTGCGGGTCAACTGGCAGGACAATAGCTGCAGTGCTCACACTCTAACACATCTCAGCCTGTATTCTGAGCTGATGTTGAGAGAGAGAGAGAGGCCGATACCCGCTAATGATCAAAATCCAGAAAAGAGACCTTAAATTCTACAACCACCTAAAAGGAAGCGATTCCCAAACCTTCCATAACAAATCCATCACCTACAGAGGGGTAAACCTCATGAAGAGTGCCCTAAGCACGCTGGTCCTGGGGCTCTGTTCACAAACACAAACACACCCCACAGAGCCCCAGAATAGCAACACAATTTAACCCAACCAAATCATGACAAAACAAATCTTTCTCTCTTTCTTTCTCTCTCTCGGAGGACCTGAGCCCTAGGACCATGCCCCAGGACTACCTGGCATGATGACTCCTTGCTGTCCCCAGTCCACCTGGCCGTGCTGCTGCTCCAGTTTCAACTGTTCTGCCTGTGATTATTATTATTTGACCATGCTGGTCATTTATGAACATTTGAGAGAGAGAGAGAGAGAGAGAGAGAGCACTCTCAGCCAATTACAGGATACCCGAGGGTTACACTCTGTGTCAAACATTGCAGCTATTAAAGAATGTCAGGAAGGCTCATAAAATGTAAAGGAAATCTTACATTTCTTGTTATAAGGAGGAATTTAGGTTTTTGGCAATTATTGTTCCTCGTGATTACTGTGGTATAGCTAACAAAGAGACTGCATAGCAGATTGGTGGTCCCTGGAGTATCATAGACACGATCAGAACACTAAGCTTAGATGGAAGTGAGGAAGTCTACTTGTATGTTAACAGATGTAAATAAATAAAACGTTAGATATAAAGGGTTATCATCATCAATGCCTGTTACTGAAAATACTACTCTCAGCAGAGATTAGTTAGTCAATCAGCTTGGCTCTCAACTTGAGTTTTAAATGTGCTGCTAAAAAGCCTTTATTATGCCTGAATTAGAGATGTCTCTGTGGAGTAGGTGTTAATATTTGACACGCTAATATATGTTTTCTATCAGCGTAGTATGTGAATAATGCAAAATGCTTGAACTGAGGATTGTCACACGGCATTCTTTATAAACTGTATTCCTGATTGTTCTCTGAATTCTGTTATTTTCCCCCAGTGGCCTATTGTATTAGTGTTTAGGCATACTATTGGAGGAAATTAGTGTAGCAGTTACTACAGGTAGCTAGTAGCATCTTTGAGCAGGACAAGGGGTTAAAATATGTCACATGGCTGAAAACACTTCATGCATATTGAGGGAGATGCTGTATTGTGGCTACAGGGTATCTAGTAGCATTGTTAGCATTATCACTAACTCCTCCACTCATATCGTCAAGGCATGATGCATCTGTGAGGTGAATCAGGGGTTAATACTGTAACATCATATGCAGATGACAATATGATGGGGAACTAAGTAATTGCCACGCTCTGAGGGATTTTATTCCGTGGTGATTTACATAATCATCATAATAATACACTAGTTCCATGCTTAAACCTTTTGTGCCGTAATGAGTGCTAATTATCATCATTATAGACCATAGAAGAACATTCATTATTTTAGTGGTGCTTGCTCGCTAATGAATAATGATATTTTGTTTGCATTAATGCATCTTTTTATTTATTGTGATCCGTGTAGCTACCCACTCCTTTGACTTGATCTTAAATGGAGAGTCCACTCATCTGAATTAATCAATTAATGTACCTCCTTATGGTACAGGTTCCTTAACAATCCTCTTTGGACACAGTGTCATTGACCCACATTTTGGTTTGTTAATTTACAATTGATCAAGATTGTTGACTGTAAATGACTTGGTAGATAGATGGCAATAGGTGGTAGATAGCTAATAGTGATGAATACGTTCCAAATATCAAACAGAATCATCAGCCTTAATATCCAATGTTGTGTTGTGGTGGCCGGTGCTGTATGCAGGGTTGGCGAAGGGGTTGTATTTAACACAGCATTTTCTTTTGAGTGTAGTAATACCCTAACTCCCCAAATCCAACACAGAAAATATGTTTGAGCACCATACATAACTACTTATTACTTAAATATGATTATTAATTAGTTGGCCTCCAAACAAGAATTAGCATATAATTGTATTAATATGGAACTGGGCCACCGACATCACGCACTAAGTAAATGTCATGTTGACTTTGTTTTCTTCATCTCCTCTCACTAATGGTCAAGTCTTTAAATCAGGTTAGTGTACACTCTTAGAACAGTTCTTTTTTTTAACACATTGTGTGTCTTGTTGGGGACGACACATGTTGTGTTATTTCTAACACAATCGTTGTGTTGGCACAACATGATTTGTGTATTGTCTGAGTTGGTTTCCCTGGTCTGCATATCTAACTGACACATCTAAAATCTTTCAATAAGGATATTTTGCGTGTACACAATTTGTTTCATGTAAGATTTTGTATGTGGAGTGCTGTATTAAAAGTGTCTTCCCCAATCATTTACAGAATTTTAGTGGAATACAACACAATATGTGTGAAAAACATGTCTAGTTAGGGACGACACGTTCTGTTAGTTTTAACATAATCAGTGTGTTGTTAAATTTGCACAAATCATGTGTGTGCCAACACAGTGATTGTGTTTAAAAGTAACACATGTGTCATCCCTAACTAGACACACAGAAGTGTTAAAAAAGAAGACCACAGGTGTTGTTTTTAACACATCTGTTTGAGTGTCTTCAGCAGGTGTGAACCAACCAGAACTCACAGAGTTCTATACAGAGTTCTATATCTCCCATAGCTACAGCATCTCAACAACTTCCATGAAAAACTGTGGGCTTAATTTTAGGTATATTTTTCACTTGGCTTATACACTCCATGGATAGTCATTTGTAAAGGAGTTTGGTTTAAATGGTTATAATTATATTCTGCTATTAAAGTATTAATTAAAATGATTGATGGAATTAAAGTTAGGTCTATCCCCCAAAATACAGTTATAAGGATACACTATCATCTATATTCAAGTAAACAAGCAAATCTTATTATGGTGACTCGTGAATATGTGTTTATCCTATACCCAATATTTGGGATTAAATTATCATTTATAGTCTCTTTGATTATGCACTTCCTGTTCATGCTCTTGATCTTATTGAATTGTGGATTGAGTATCCTCTTTCTTGTAGTGGTTTGTGAGGTTCTTCACCTCATTCAGCACGAGAAAGTATTCACACCCCTTGACTTATTCCACATTTTGTTGTGTTACAGCCTGAATTCAAAATGGATGAAATCGTTTTTTTCTTCTCACCCATCTACACAATATCCCTTAATGACAAAGTGAAAACATGTTTTTAGAAATACAGAAATACCTCATTTACATAAGTATTCACACCTCTGAGTAAATACTTTGTAGAACCACTTTTGGTGGCGATTACAGCTATGAGTCTTGCTGGGTAAGTACTGTATCTAAGAGCTTTCCACACCTGGATTGTGCAACATTGGCCCAAAATTCTTCAATAACTGTCAAATTCATTGTTGACCATTGCTAGACAACCATTTTCATGTCTCACCATAGAACTCAGCTATTCAGGAACATTCACTGACTTCTTGGTAAGTAAGCCCAGTCTATATTTGTCCGTGTTTTAGGTTATGGTCCCGCTGAAAGGTGAATTCATCTCCCAGTGTCACGCCCTGACCTTAGTTATCTTTGTTTTCTTTATTATTTTGGTTAGGTCAGGGTGTGACAAGGGTGATATGTGTTTTATCCTGTCTAGGGTTTTTGTATGTTTATGGGGTTTCTCCAGTCTAGGTGTTTATATATCTATGGTTGCCTAGATTGGTTCTCAATCAGAGGCAGCTGTTTGTCCCCAGTCCACCTGGCCGTGCTGCTGCTCCAGTTTCAACTGACCTGAGCCCTAGGACCATGCCCCAGGACTACCTGACATGATGACTCCTTGCTGTCCCCAGTCCACCTGACCGTGCTGCTGCTCCAGTTTCAACTGTTCTGCCTTATTATTATTCGACCATGCTGGTCATTTACGAACATTTGAACATCTTGGCCATGTTCTGTTATAATCTCCACCCGGCACAGCCGGAAGAGGACTGGCCACCCCACATAGCATGGTTCCTCTCTAGGTTTCTTCCTAGGTTTTGGCCTTTCTAGGGAGTTTTTCCTAACCACCGTGCTTCTACACCTGCATTGCTTGCTGTTTGGGGTTTTAGGCTGGGTTTCTGTACAGCACTTTGAGATATCAGCTGATGTACGAAGGGCTATATAAATACATTTGATTTGATTTATCGTTGTCTCTGATTGGGGACCATATTTAGGTAGCCATATGCCTTGGATAGTTTGTTATTTTCTATGTGTATTTGCCTGTGTCTGCACTTGTTGGGCATAGTGTCATGTTGTTTTGTATAGTGTGTTAGGTGTTCATTAAAATAATGTATTCTCATCACGCTGCACCTTGGTCTCCTCCATATGAGGAACGTGACACCCAGTGTCTGATAGAAAGCAGACTGAACTAGGTTTTCCGCTAAGATTTTGCCTGTGCTTAGCATCGTTTCATTTATTTTTATCCTGAAAAACTTCCCAGTCCTTAATGATTACAAGCATACCGATAGCATGATGCAGCCACTACTATGCTTGAAAATATGGACTGGTATTTAGTAATGTGTTGTATTGGATTTGCCCCAAACATAACACTTTGTACTCAGGACAAAATGTTAATTGCTTTGCCACATTTTTTGCAGAATTACTTTAGATCCTTTTTGCAAACACAATGCATGTTTTGTATTTTTTTAAATTCTGTACACGCTCCCTTATTGTCACTCTGTCAATGATTAGGTTAGTATTGTAGTGCAACTGCAATGTTGTTGATCCATCCTCAAGTTTTTCCTATCACAGCCATCAAACTCCGTAACTGTTTTAAAGTCACCAATCCCTGATTGGTTTCCTTCCTCTCTGGCAACTGAGTTAGGAATCTTTGTAGTGACTGGCTGTATTGATAATCCAACCAAAGTGTAATTAATAACTTCACGATGCTCAAAGGGTTATTCAATGTCTGCTTTTTTTTGTACCCATCGACGAATAGGTGCCCTTTGCGAGACATTGGAAAACCTCCATGCTCTTTGTGGTTGAATCTGTGTTTGAAAATCACTTCTAAACTGAGGGACCTGACAAATGTTTACTCCTGAACTTATTTAGGCTTTCCATAACAAAAGGGTTAAATACTTAGTGAGTCAAGACATTTCAGCTCTTCAGTTTTTATTGATTTGTAAAAACATTGAAAAACATAATTCCACTTTTACATTTTGGGCTATTGTGTGTAGACCAGTAACAAAACATTCTCCATTTAATCCATTTAAATGTGGGCTGTACGGTAAAAGTCAACAAAATACGGTAGAAGTCAAGGGGTGTGAATACTTTCTGAAGGCACTGTGTAAAGGTGCATGAGGGTTCTTAGGTGGCATTCCTGCTTGATGCTGAAGTACTGATGTAATAGCGTTCTTGACATGATGAGTCAAGTCTAATTGAACACTGTTAGCAGGTGGCTTAGCAGTCTTAGCTAGAGTGGTACTTTAAGAAGAAAACATATTGGTTTGAATTTAAAACAGTTTTTAACTTATACAATTGCTCAGAGAAATTGATTTCTTTGAACAAGCGATATTATATATTTTTTTCAATGTAGGCGTCAAAATGATTGACACCCCTGTTTTTCATACCTTTCAATACCTCACCTTGCGAGGATAACGGCATTGAGCCTTTTTCTGAAATGTTTTATGAGTTGGAGAACACATATGGAGGGATCTTAGACCATTCCTCCATACAGAATCCTCCCAGATCTTTGATATCCTTATGGACTGCCATCTTCAATTCAAACCACAGGTTTTCAATAGGTTTCAGGTCCGGAGACTGAGATGGCCATTCCAAAATGTGGAATGTGTGTGCGTGGATATTTTATTGCTGGAAGATCCACTTGCGGCAAACTTTCAGCCTCCTGGCAGAGGGAACCAGGTTTTTGGCTAAAATGTCCTGGCCCTACACTGATACTGGGTAAAGTTAATGACTACCTTCTCCTTTCGACGCAATGAGCTCTAATTTCATGGCATCCAACAAACGCAAACGCCTGGACTGGTGCTGTGGTCAGATGACATGAAGATGAAGCTCTTTGGTCACGCACACCAGTGGTGGGTTTGGCGTCAACATTTCTGCATAAGCAGAAGATAACCCCATACCTACTGTGAAATATGGTGGTGGATCTTTGACATTATGGGGCTATTTTGCTTTCACTAGCCCTAGGGCGTTGTTAAGGTCAACCGCATCATTAACTTTATCTGGTATCAGTACATTTTAACCAAAAACCTGGTTGCCTCTGCCAGGAGGCTGTAACTTGGCCAAACGTGGATCTTCCAGCAAGACAATATCCCCAAGCACACATCAAAATAGTTGGCCACAAAATGAACGGACTTGAAACCCATTGAAAACCTGTGGTTTGAATTGAAGAGGGGAGTCCATAAGCGAGGGTGGTTTAAGATCCTTCCTTATGTGTTCTCCAACTCATTAAACATTTCAGTGCCGTTATCCTCATAAGGTGAGGTATTGAAAGATATTGAAAACAAAAGCGTCAATAATTTTGACCCCTACCTTTTTAAGGGTTTTTAGTACTTGTTAAACAAAACCTCTTTCTCTGAGCAATTGTTTTAGTACGAAATATATAACTTCCCAATTTTTTGGAGCATACAATACAGAATAGCTCAGTTTTCTTAATAGTAATTTTTGCTCATATTTATCAAGGGTGTCAATAATTTCGGACGTGATTGTAAGTGATATGAAGCATAGAGTAATTCTAGAAGAATTACATCATTGCACCAAAGACATTCCATACTTTATGTTCATGTTGTTTTTCACATGACAGCTTTTGACTAGGGATTGAAGCTGTAACAATGGTAACAATGCTTTGGTAAAGCTCTGAGGACCTCTGCTATGGGACCACAGTACTACCAACATGACCGAGAGTGTTTTCAGAGTGCAAGAGAAGAGCTGTGTCCCTGCCATGTCTGTCAGATGTGTGTGTGCGTGTGTGTGTTCATGAGCGGGTGTGTATCTGTGTTGCGTATCTGAAACTGAGGGACAGTGGGTCTCCATGCACCAGTGACTTTAAACTTTACCGTACATAACTACACTGCAAATTTCCCAGTGTTAAATGTAACACCGGTCCAGTGTCTACACGGGTCCACACTAGTCAGAGTTAATTAACACACTGCTTAGTGTAAAGCCTTATTTACATATTTCCCAGAGTACCTCGCCTTTATTTGTTAGTGACATGGTTGTTGTAGTCATTTTTTTTTTGTGGGGGGGGGGGGGTGTCCCCCTTCATCAAGTGAGCTCTAAGCTAATATATTGAAATACAAATGATTTAATTGTGATGAGCAGTCTGAGTCTTTTTGGTGAGCTGGCTCGGCTCATGTAACAGGGCTGGCTCGGCTCATGTAACAGAGTTGGCTCGGCTCATGTAACAGGGCTGGTTCAAAATGCTTAAGAATTTACCTAGAACCATGAAATAAAGTATTATTATCCAATGTAAATGCCAAACGATAGGCTACATTATGTCAGAGTGTGGAATGCACGTTCAAATAAAATGTTACCTGGCCAAATGGATGGGCTTGCACTACACACTGATGGCTTGCACTACACACTGAAAAAATCGTTTACCAGATTGATTGACTCGCTCTCCTCACTATTTATTGTTTTTGCAGCGAAGATTCACCTTCTAGGTAATTATTTTGAGGGCCTTGTTTTACCCTAATATAGTGGCCTGAAACTCATGGTTTTCAGAACTGCAAGTCACATTATGATGGCTTGAAAAGTGATGTGTAAATCCCATTGGAATTCGGCCAGAGTGGGGATATCCAACATTTGGAATTTCTATTCAACCAGAACCTGCATTCAGAATGACTGCTAAGTTGCAAAGATGAAGATATGAGACTACCGTCCTAAACAATCTAAACTGGATCAACCATTTTAGTAATGGGTGCCGTAAGTCCAAGTAACAGATTGGATTTGATTAGAAAATGTGATATTTATAGTTATGTAGGATAAGATGAATTAATCAATCAATGTAAATGCAAAAACATAGATATTGAAACAAACAATTTTAAAGAATCAACCTGCAATAAAGCCTCCTGGAAATATGATAATGATGGGCCTAGTTTTGGTTAAACACTGGTTATTAACACCAACACTTGGGTTATTTTACACCAATGAGTGTTAAAGTAATACTTTCAGAGTTAGTTTAACACCTGAATCAACACTAGAAACGTTACGTTGAAAAATCAACACTAGGTAACACTGACCAACTTGCTTTGTATCAGTGGGCAGGACCGAGGCCGGGGAGCCTGTCTGATTGACAGCTGAGCGCTGGACCTCGGGAAAGCAGCATAAACGGCCATGAAAACACACTCAGTACTGTGCAATATTATGAAATGCCTGCCTGGCAGAAGTGTGAGGCTGCGTCTCAAAAGGCACCCTATTCCCTATATAGTGCACTACTTAGGAATAGGGCTCTGGTCAAAAGTAGTGCACTATGTAGGAGATAGGGTGTAATTTGTGATGCAGACAGAGACCTCTGTCTGAGAAAAGGCTGTAGCTGTAGTAACGCTCTGGTAAGCAGATACTTTCCCCCCAGGGATTTCCTGTCAGTGTTCAGACTACGTGCCAGTGTAGAGGTGCTTTGGTCAAGTACATGTTGATGTTGTTACAACGTGCGTTATGGCTGAAGGCAGAACCATGTGCCAATATGACTGTAAAAAAAAAGTATAGGATGGCGTTAAGTTTATTGGTGGTGATATCTGTGATGAAGCTCTGTGACAAAGATGTTTTGCCTCAAGACAATCACAGATTATAAAGGGAAAGCTAGCCATGTAGCAGACACCAATGCCTTGCTCCTGGTCAAGCTAAACACCTTCACTTCACATACAGTGCCTTGCGAAAGTATTCGGCCCCCTTGAACTTTGCAACCTTTTGCCACATTTCAGGCTTCAAACATAAAGATATAAAACTGTATTTTTTTGTGAAGAATCAACAACAAGTGGGACACAATCATGAAGTGGAACGACATTTATTGGATATTTCAAACTCTTTTAACAAATCAAAAACTGAAAAATTGGGCGTGCAAAATTATTCAGCCCCTTTACTTTCAGTGCAGCAAACTCTCTCCAGAAGTTCAGTGAGGATCTCTGAATGATCCAATGTTGACCTAAATGACTAATGATGATAAATACAATCCACCTGTGTGTAATCAAGTCTCCGTATAAATGCACCTGCACTGTGATAGTCTCAGAGGTCCGTTAAAAGCGCAGAGAGCATCATGAAGAACAAGGAACACACCAGGCAGGTCCGAGATACTGTTGTGAAGAAGTTTAAAGCCGGATTTGGATACAAAAAGATTTCCCAAGCTTTAAACATCCCAAGGAGCACTGTGCAAGCAATAATATTGAAATGGAAGGAGTATCAGACCACTGCAAATCTACCAAGACCTGGCCGTCCCTCTAAACTTTCAGCTCATACAAGGAGAAGACTGATCAGAGATGCAGCCAAGAGGCCCATGATCACTCTGGATGAACTGCAGAGATCTACAGCTGAGGTGGGAGACTCTGTCCATAGGACAACAATCAGTCGTATATTGCACAAATCTGGCCTTTATGGAAGAGTGGCAAGAAGAAAGCCATTTCTTAAAGATATCCATAAAAAGTGTAGTTTAAAGTTTGCCACAAGCCACCTGGGAGACACACCAAACATGTGGAAGAAGGTGCTCTGGTCAGATGAAACCAAAATTGAACTTTTTGGCAACAATGCAAAACGTTATGTTTGGCGTAAAAGCAACACAGCTGAACACACCATCCCCACTGTCAAACATGGTGGTGGCAGCATCATGGTTTGGGCCTGCTTTTCTTCAGCAGGGACAGGGAAGATGGTTAAAATTGATGGGAAGATGGATGGAGCCAAATACAGGACCATTCTGGAAGAAAACCTGATGGAGTCTGCAAAAGACCAGAGACTGGGACGGAGATTTGTCTTCCAACAAGACAATGATCCAAAACATAAAGCAAAATCTACAATGGAATGGTTCAAAAATAAACATATCCAGGTGTTAGAATGGCCAAGTCAAAGTCCAGACCTGAATCCAATCGAGAATCTGTGGAAAGAACTGAAAACTGCTGTTCACAAATGCTCTCCATCCAACCTCACTGAGCTCGAGCTGTTTTGCAAGGAGGAATGGGAAAAAATGTCAGTCTCTCGATGTGCAAAACTGATAGAGACATACCCCAAGCGACTTACAGCTGTAATCGCAGCAAAAGGTGGCGCTACAAAGTATTAACTTAAGGGGGCTGAATAATTTTGCACGCCCAATTTTTCAGTTTTTGATTTGTTAAAAAAGTTTGAAATATCCAATAAATGTCGTTCCACTTCATGATTGTGTCCCACTTGTTGTTGATTCTTCACAAAAAAATACAGTTTTATTTCTTTATGTTTGAAGCCTGAAATGTGGCAAAAGGTCGCAAAGTTCAAGGGGGCCGAATACTTTCGCAAGACACTGTAACAACAAACCGCCGACGTGGGCCCCCATCGCACCTGAGGACTGTGATCCATTTCTAAAAGTGGCCAGTGATGCCTAATCTAGGTCTTTTGGCAGCCACCTCTGATGTGTTAGTGATGGCTGTTCAGCAGTCTGATGGCCTTGAGATGGAAGCTGTTTTTTGGTCTCTCGGTCCCTGTTTTGATGCACCTGTACTGACCTTGATGTTCTTTTTGGCCTTCCTATGGCATTGGGTGCTGTGTGTGTGTGTGCGCGCGCGCCCATTCCGCGCAAGTAAAAAATCAAAAATGGACTCTGCCTAGTTTTAGACCATCCTCCTCTCTTTCAGGTTGGCAATACGGTCTATGGCTCTGTCATACAATACGCTTTTAGCTTTTGTTGTCATAGGCTACCTAGCTAAAATGCTTGCTAGCCTATCTTCCACACATAGGGCAACAATGAACCAGCTAAATTAGCTAGCTAGTTGATGTGAGCCTACTAGGCTACATATTGAACTTCCATCGTCTCAGGGCAGTGGCACAATATATGAGTTTATGGTTAGAAAGGCTGTCATAATCATTGGCTTGTACAGAAAATTAAGTCAAAATCACAAGTCCAAATACCCACCTCCATCCTTGGCTTAGGAAAGGGCTGATTTAGCCAGCTAACTACTGCAGGACAACAACACAAGCAGACAAGAAACAGACACAATTTTCAGACGATGCGATGTGATTGGTGTGAAGCCAAATCCAAACTGGACACACTTGGGGGGCGTTTTGCTACGCCAGGACAACCCACAGGGCTCAATGCTGATTGGCAAATTATTTTATTTTTTTCCATCAAGGGGGGCCAAATACTTGCTGGCGTCAAACAATCAAATGCTACGTCGGACACATGTCATACTCTTTTGGTCCACACAGCATCAGATAGATGGGCTACACATACTGAGACAGAGGGGCGCTGTTTCCCTTGCTCGGATGATTTTTCCGGTGAGATTCAGCCACTTGCGAATTGAAGGAAGATTACGAAAACACAGAGAGACTAAATAATTGTATTATTTGAATTGTTTCATTGATCAAATATTTGGGGAAGCCAGGCTACACGTCACTGCTCGGGCTTTGAAAAATAAATAATTGAACTGATTGATTGAAAGTAAAAGGATGTTGGTGAACAAATGCCGTGGTCAAGGCTACAATGGTGCCAGTGCTGTGAGTCGAGTTCACCCAGGTGTTTAAGAGCTCATATCAGACCAAGCCTAAAGTTTCTCATGTCGTTCTTTATGAGTTTTAGTTTAGAAAAAAATCATCTTTATGCAGAAGAGACAGTTACAGGGATGGTAAAAAAAAAAATGCTTAATTGCTGTAGCAACATCAGGGAAACTGTGCAGAAGGGAGGAGTGCTTCTGTCACGTTCTGACCATAGTTCTTTTGTGTTTTCCTTGTTTTAGTGTTGGTCAGGATGTGAGCTGGGTGGGCATTCTATGTTGGCTGTCTAGTTTGTCTGTTTCTGTGTTTGGACTGATATTGTTCTCAATCAGAGGCAGTTTCCTTCGTGTTTTTTCGTCATCTATTAAATGATGCATTCACACCACGCTGCGCTTTGGTCCGCTTCTTACGACGATCATGGCTTCAAATACAACAGTTTTATTTTTATTTTTAACTGGGCCTCTCATTCTCCTTAATTTCTGGCCTGAACACATTACAGAAAAAATATTAAGTGTATAGGAAGCTCTGTGACAAGTGATCTGCAGATGCAAACAGATCATCTTTAGTGAACACTGGTTATTGAGGGCTCAAGCTAAAAAACTGGTGAAACTGGTGAAACCGGTGTTTGAGTTGTGTGGTTGCAATATCAACAGTCCCCAATCTCTGGAATATCTTGTCATGCATCATTCAAGACTAAGTTTAAATTGTGTGCAGCACAATAGACACAATGCATAATGTCTCAGGAGGACTTCAGAAGGCCAGAGGAGTTTCTACACTGGATTTAATTACATTTGCCTTGATTTCAGCCCATTTGTGTAGACTATTAGCCAGACAAAACCTGATGAGTTCAACAGTAAATAGTGGTTAAGTGTATCCTCAAGCCGACTACTTTTTTCCTAATTGTTAAGCTATTTGATGTGTAATTTTAATAAAAACATTTATAAATAGCAGCTAAATAGCAGGTAAATACTGTGTAATGCATAATAAAACAATCCCTATCATTTGGCATTAACAGACTGGTTTTACTCACAACAACTTTCTATCCAAGCTGAGTGAGAGCACGAGGACGGCTCATATCATGCAGGTTCAGGTAGCCTATACAGGACAGTTGTATTTGATTATTTTATCTATTGGTTTTTGATTAGTACGCTGTTGTTTTGAAAATGTAATTTACATTCTGCAATGTTTTAATTTACAACTTTAATTACTGAAAAAGTCATTACGTTATTGCCGCCAGCCAACAGTCTAAATCATGGGAGCCTTGCAACACTGTATAGCTTCGTGAAATATTAAGCTTAACATGATACAATTACAACCAAATAGGCCTACCAATAAACATTTATCCATTAGCTAAAGCAAAGCTATGGGATACATGCCCTGGCTCCACAGAAAGCCTGTCACAGATTCAATAGCCAGCAGCAGTCACGCCCTGACCTTAGAGATCCTTATTTATTCTCGATGTTTGGTTAGGTCAGGGTGTGACTCGGGTGGGAGAATCTATGTTTTCTATTTCTTTGTTGTTTTTGCCTAGTGTGGTTCCCAATCAGAGGCAGCTGTCTATCGTTGTGTCTGATTGGGGATCATATATAAGTTGTAATTTCCCATTTGGGTTTTGTGGGGTGTTGTTTTCCGTTTGTATCTGTGCCTGATGGAACTGTTTGCTTTCGTTTTTGTATTCGTTATTTTTGTTTGAGTGATTATTGACAAGAAAGATCATGAACACTTTCCACACTGCGCTTTGGTCCACTTTTCCTTACGACGACGAGCGTTACAGAACACCCCACCAAAAAAGGACTAGGCAGTGTGGCCAGGAGGAGCAGGGATCCTGGGCCCTGGAGAAAAGGGAGTGGAGGACATCCTGGACCTGGGAGGAGGTAATGGCAGGTGACAAGACCCTGCCATGGAACATTTTTGGGGAGGCACATGGGGAGATTGACGGAGGAAGGGTTTAGACCTGAGCCAACTCCCTATGCATACCGTGGGGAGCGTGTGACTGGTCAGGCACCGTGTTATGCAGTGATGCGCACGGTGTCTCCAGTAGCATTCATAGCCCGGTGCACTCTGTTCCAGCTCCCCGCAGTTGCCATGCTAGAGTGGGCATTCAGCCAGGACGGATTTTGCCGGCTCTGCGCTCCAGACCTCCAGTGCGCCTCCACAGCCCAGCATATCCTGCGCCGGCTCTACGCACTATGCCTCCAGTGCGCCTTCATAGCCCAGTGCGTCCCGTGCCAGCTCTCCACACTCACCGAGCTGGAATGGGTATCCAGCCAGGACGTGTTGTGGCAGCTCCCCGCACCAGGCTTCCAGTACGTCTCTTCAGTCCGGTGAGACCTGTTCCGGCTCCACGTACGAAGCCTCCAGTGATGATCCATGGTCCGAAGCCTCCAGTGAGGATCCTTGGCCCAGAGCCTGTAGTGATGATCCATGGCACGAAGCCTCCAGTGATAATCCATGGCACTAAGCCTCTAGTGATAATCCATGGCACAAAGCCTCCTGTGATGATCCATGGTCCGACGCCTCCAGTGATGATCCATGGCACGAAGCCTCCAGTGATGACCCATGGCACGAAGCCTCCAGTGATGATCCATGGCACTGAGCCTTCAGCGAGGGTTCCCAGTCCAGAGCCTTCAGCGAGGGTTCCCAGTCCAGAGCCTTCAGCGAGGGTTCCCAGTCCAGAGCCTTCAGCGAGGGTTCCCAGTCCAGAGCCTTCAGCGAGGGTTCCCAGTCCAGAGCCTTCAGCGAGGGTTCCCAGTCCAGAGCCTTCAGCGAGGGTCCCCAGTCCGGAGCCTTCAGCGAGGGTCCCCAGTCCGGAGCCTCCAGCGGCGGTCCCCAGTCCGGAGCCTCCAGCGGCGGTCCCCAGTCCGGAGCCTCCAGCAGCGATCCGCACCAAAGTGGAGGGAGCCTAAAGCAGGGCGGGGTCTGCATCCCACACCGGAGCCCCCACCGAGAGTAGATGCCCACCAGGACCCTGGGTTTGCGGCTGGAGTCCGCACCTTTGGGGGGGTACTGTCACGCCCTGACCTTAGAGATCCTTATTTATTCTCTGTTTGGTTAGGTCAGGGTGTGACTCTGGTGGGAGAATCTATGTTTTCTATTTCTTTGTTGTTTTTGCCTAGTGTGGTTCCCAATCAGAGGCAGCTGTCTATCGTTGTCTCTGATTGGGGATCATATATAAGTTGTCATTTTCCGTTTGTGTCTTGTGGGGTGTTGTTTTCCGTTTAGTATCTGTGCCTGACGGAACTGTTCGCTTTTGTTCTTTTTTTTTTTTTTTTTTTTTTTTCTTTTTTCTCCCCAATTTCGTGGTATCCAATTGTTGTAGTAGCTACTATCTTGTCTCATCACTACAACTCCCGTACGGGCTCGGGAGAGACGAAGGTTGAAAGTCATGCGTCCTCCGATACACAACCCAACCAAGCCGCACTGCTTCTTAACACAGCACGCATCCAACCCGGAAGCCAGCCGCACCAATGCGCCGGAGGAAACACCGTGCACCTGGCCACCTTGGTTAGCGCACACTGCCCCCAGCCCGCCACAGGAGTCGCTGGTGCGCGATGAGACAAGGACACCCCTACCGACCAAGCCCTCCCTAACCCGGGCGACGCTAGGCCAATTGTGCGTCGCCCCACGGACCTCCCGGTCGCGGCCGGTTACGACAGAGCCTGGGCGCGAACCCAGGAACTCTGATGGCACAGCTGGCGCTGCAGTACAGCGCCCTTAACCACTGCGCCACCCGCTTTTGTTCTTTTATTCGTTATTTTTGTTAGAGTGATTCTTGACAATAAAGATCATGAACACTTTCCACTCTTCCTTACGACGACGAGCGTTACAAGCATAGTCACAATTTCAGCACCATGGGGAGGGGGCTGAACTCCGACCTTGCGCGGGAGTTCAGAGGAACTACGTTAGGCCAGTGTAGGTAACACTGGTCAATTTTCTTGATTTCATTTGTGCGACTCTCTTTCCCCGCTGCTCTAGCATGCATGCAATAAACCCACATTCTGACAGACAGTCATAGTGTGTATAGGCACTATTCACATCTTTGTACATATTACTTCTTAGACTAGAGTAAAATACTAATATTCACTGTGAACTCAGAACAGTGGTTGCCATGGAAATGCAGCGTGCGTATCCTAAGGCCTGGGGGGTTTATAGGAGTTGTGTGTGTGCGTGTGCGTGAGTTGTGTGTCTGTCAGTACTGTGAGTGTATGGCTGCGCCTGTGTGTGTGTGGAGTGAGGCTGGAGTTCTCAGATAAGACTGGTGTCTCCATGCCTGAATAAAGGACTTGCAGCGTTGCTCCACTGAAAGGGGCCGACACAGTTATCAAGGAGTACGGGGACCCATACAAGACAGAGTACTGGAATCAAAACACAACCAGGGAGAAGGACAAGAGAGAAAGAGACCTAATAACACATTCATTAGACTACAAACCCTCCCTGGAGCCATTACACAGGCTTTCAATGGACCTTCAATGGACCATTCACAATGGTCTTGGTCTCTTATCGTAAAAAACGCACATTAATTTCCGAGGGCTTGGATGTGTGAATGTCTGTGTGTATAATAATTATTCAAAATTCATGGCAGAGCTTGTTATATGTCATAAAACATTAGGCGGTGAAAGGGTATTTTCTTATTGTTTGGTCTATTACTGAGCTCCAGTATCAGATAGACTTGTAATTAAAATGCAACATTCACACGGACATCAAACAACACATTATTACATTGTTTGTTTATTGTCGTTTCCCTAATTAATTCCTTTCAATTGGCAAACACTCTCTTTTTATTCTATAAGTTAATCACTAATACTATTTATTTATTTGCCAGTTTATTTGTAAAACCCTGTTGAATGTGTTTTCATTTTAGCCAAGCCTTCTGCTACATTCAGCTGATGGAAATGGGAGCTGTGTGTGTGTGTGTGTGTGTGTGCATGAGTGAGTGAGTGAGTCAGTGCGTGCGTGCATGCCCGTGTGTGTTTTTTTGCTCGTCACTGCATGTGCGAGTATTCGGGTGTGCGTGATTCATGTGTGCATATGTGTGTGTGCATGCATATGTAGTTGCTTGTCTGCGTCAGACAGGTTTACAGATGACCGCCTGCCTATGCTCTGCAGCTGCTGTGGGTCAGTAGGCATTGTTTGGGAACATAATAGAAATCAATTAGAGGTTTGGCTGCCAGACTGCCTGGGCAGAAACCTGCTGTGTATGCCTGCAGCAATGCCACTTTTCACGGGCATCCAGATTGGCAGAGCTAATCACACACTGCCCCAAGCCCTCAGCTGGGAGGGCCAATGCAACTGCAATCCTGAAAGGCTGCATACTTGTGATATAGAAATGTTTATTTATTTGATATTAATGGTTAACATTCATATTTAACTAATAGTAATACATTTCTGTCATGTTAGTGTCTGTGTTTTCATGGGCTCCACTCTAGTTCCCTGCAGCTAATCTGGGCGTATGGTTACTGGAGACGACTTGAGCTGACAAAGGAGTTAAAGACTGCATTACTTAGACAGGAATGTGTTTTACTAGAGATAGCTTTGGAGTAGAATAATCCCTCATTGTCTTAAAATCCTCCTTGCATCTGGGAAACTAAGCCAGGGTGGGGTTATGACAACAACCCATGTGAAGATAACGACAAGATGAACCCAGAGTGGCTTATGATGCTCCTTGGTCTGCATAAGGGAGGTTGAACCAACCATGACTGAGCATTGTTAGTGTCAGCTATAGTAGCCTGCATTTGTGTGAAGGTTAGGTTACTCGATTCAGCACTCAAGGGTCGGGGGTCGGCCAAGCCTCATTAGATCAATAATTAATCGATATTGAATAAGATGATCGTTTGAAGAAATGACCAAGTCTCTCTCAGTACTGAATTTGCACAACATACTATACTGGCTTAGGGCAAATGTATTCTGGATGCAGGGTTAATAAGAAAGAGCAGGCTGTTAGGGCTGTGAGTGAGTACAGGCTTACGTTTTTAGCCGTGGACTAACACACCTTACTCATCTAATCAAGCTGACAGTGAGCAATTGATTAGGGGAAGCATGTTGTCTCTCCTCCTTCATCTCAATAATCTAAATTGTCTTCTCTCCTTTGTCTCTGTGAAAACCTAAAAATTGCTGCTTAAAAGACTCACTCTCCCCACTTATGACATACTGACAGCGTATGTAAACTGCAAATTGGCCAGTGTTACCTAGTGTTGATTTTTCAGTGTAACCTTTCTAGTGTTGATTCAGGTGTTAAATAGTAACCGAAACCACGCCCATCATTATCATATTTCCCAGGATGCACTATTGCAGGTAGATTTTTTTAAATTATTTTGTTTCAATATCTATGTTTTTGCATGTACATTCATTGATTTAAATAATCTTGTGCTTCTCAAATATAACATACATTTTCCCAAACGAATCCAATCTGTTACTTGGATTTATTGCACCCATTACTTCCCAACCGGACAGTCATTCTACATGCCTGTTGCGGGTGAATAGAAATTCCAAATGATACACTCTGTCTGGATTCCAATAGGAATCCCACGTCCCTTTGCAAGCCATCAAAATGTGTCTTGTAGGCCTGAAAACCTTGAATTCCAGGCCACTGTTTTATTGGATATTATTGGATACTAGGCCTCTCAAATACTTGTTATATTGTGTAAAATAGTTTGATTTTAATGATAACATACTCACCTAGGATCTCACTTGGGGATGGCCACAGGCCTTGAAAATGGATGAACGCAAGAATCATGTCTCTGTCACTGACAAATAGTCATGGGTGGTAACTTTGCAACTCACTTGAAAAGCAAAGCACTCTTGAAATGTGCAAAAAAGGCTAAAATACACTAAGCAGTATGTTAATTTAACACTGAAAAGTGTGAACCCGTATAGACTCTGGACCAGTGTTAAAATTAACACTGTCAGTGTTGATTTAAAACTGGCTAATTTGCTGTGTAGTTGGATCACAAACATTGTGAGGAAACACACACTACATGGTCAAAAGTATGTGGACACCAAACTTCTGCATTTACAGTGAACTCTGAACCAGTACACTTACCCTTTTAGATAGTAGCTAATGGGCTATTATGGTTATTTGAGCATAATGTAGGCCTACCAACAAAGCCAATGGAGAAAATATCATAACATTCTCACATTAAAATAGCTTTTGATGTATATGATATAGCCTACATTATAGCCTACAGCCTGTAGTGTTCAGTGCAGCCTACATTGAATGATACTTTTAAAGTTTTTACATTATGAAGGGCCTGACATGAATTTATGATTTTGTACTTGTTCTGTAACACCAGGGGCCAAATAGGTGACTGTAAATTGCATGGGACTGTGTTGTATGATACAAGAAACCACTCTACAAAATAAAATGCATCATTATTACCAGAGAATTAGACAATGTAGGCTAACCATATGCCTATTGGCCTATTTGCATATTCAAGCCTGTCTCAAAAGGCAACACTGCCCCTTTAATTAAGACATAAGCTTTTTACCTGACTGGCTTTTCAAATAGAGCTTGAAATGTAGCCTACACGTTTTGTGCTCTTGTTAGTAGCAGTAACTCCCCATTAATGACCTATACTTATATTTAACAGTGCTAATAACTCGCTAAATAGCAAAGAATATCAACAATGTGCACACAGAACAGCTCTACGTTCTGATGTGAACTGATCTGAAAAGCAAAATCACTTGTGGGTGATTGAAAGACCGCTCATGGGTAATTGAGGTAACGTTGGTTTTATATTCAGACATTCACCAGACATTCACCAGACATTCGCCAAAAGCCATTTAAAAATGTATAAATCAATAACTAATTCACCATCTGTCACAGAATCATCAAGCTAGATGTGATTTATTCTATAAATGTCAAGCATACTTTTACAACATTTGTTTTGAGTAGAAATTCCCGTTTTGACTTGATAGAAATGCATGAAATCTATAAAATGTCATTTAAAGCCATATAAATAACTAATTCACAGTTTGTCACAGAATCATCACGCTAGATATGATTTATTCTATAAATGTCTAGCAGAAAATGATGTCAATTGGAGGTGTACCTTTGGATGTATTTCAAGGACTACCTACAAACTCAGTGCCTCTTCTTGAGATAGTGGGACAATCAAAAGAAATCTGCTAATTTTTTAGACCTCCACAAGTCTGGTTCATCCTTGGGAGCAATTTCCAAATGCCTGAAGGTACCACATTCTGTCATGTATTGTCATATTATGTCTTGTTCCTGTTCTTTCTCTTCACTCCGTCTCCCTCTGCTGGTCGTATTAGGTTACCTTCTCTTCCTCTCCTTCCCCCAGCTGTTCCTCATCTTCTCTAACTACCTCGTTCACCCTTTTCCCACCTGTTCCCTTTTTCCCTCTGATTAGGTCTCTATTTCTCTCTCTGTTCCTGCTTCTGTCTTTGTCAGATTCTCGTTTGAGTTTCTCATGCCAGAACCAAACTATCGTCTCGTTTGCTTCACCCTTGTCCCGTCCTGTCGGAATCTGCCTGTTCATCTGATGCTACGTGTGATCAGGTACCTCTGTCCTCTATGACCCGCGCCTACCCAGAGAGACCAGCAGTCTGTCGCCGCTAACCCAGCTATTCTCCTCTGCTGCTAAGAAGGGGACTCTAACCCAGCTATTCTCCTCTGCTGCTAAGAAGGGGGACTCTTCTGTAAATATCAGAAGGACTTTATGATTCATTTGTCGCCCTCTCTGCGGGTTGTCTATTTTGCCATTATATACATCTGAAGAGGATCTATGTCTTCCCTGTGTTTTGACATTAAAGGACTCTGTTTTTGTTAAACCGCTTTTGGGTCCTCACTCACGTGCATAACACGTTCATCTGTACAAATAATAGTACACAAGTATAAACACTATGGGACCATGCAGCCATTATACCGCTCAGGAAGGAGATGCGTTCTGTCTCCTAGAGATGAACGTACATTGGTGTGAAAAGTGCAAATCAATCCCAGAACAACAGCAAAGGACCTTGTGAAGATGCTGGAGGAAACAGGTACAAAGTAGCTATATCCACAGTAAAACGAGTCCTATATCGACATAACCTGAAAGGCCACTCAGCAAGGAAGAAGCCACTGCTCCAAAACCGCCATAAAAAAGAGAGACTGCGGTTTGCAACTGCACATGGGGACAAATATGGTACTTTTTCGAGAAATGTCCTCTGGTCTGACGAAACAAAAATCTAAATGTTTTGCCATAATGACCATTGTTATGTTTGGAGGGAAAAGGGGGAGGCTTGCATGCCGAAGAACACCATCCCAACCTTGAAGCACGGGGATGGCAGCAGGAGGGACTGGTGCACTTCACAAAATAGATGGCATCATGAGGATGTATAATTATGTGGATTTATTGAAGCAACATCTCAAGACATCAGTTAAAGCTTGGTCGCAAATGGGTCTTCCAAATGGACAATGACCCACAACTTACTTCCAAAGTTGTGGCAAAATGGCTTAAGGACAACAAGGTCAGGGTATTGGAGTGGCCATCACAAAGCCCTGACCTCGAACTTATAGAAAATGCGTGGGCAGAACTGAAAAAGCATGTGCGAGGAAGGAGGCCTACAAACCTGACTCAGTTACACCAGCTCTGTCAGGAGGAATGGGCCAAAATTCACCCAACTTATTGTGGGAAGCTTGTGGAAGGCTGCCTGAAATGTCTGACCCAAGTTAAACATTTAAAGGCAATGCTGCCAAATACTAATTGAGTGTATGTAAACTTCTGACCCACTGGGAATGTGATGAAAGAAATAAAAGCTGAAATAAATAATTCTCTCTACTATTATTCTGACATTTCACATTCTTACAATAAAGTGGTGATCCTAACTGACCTAAGACAGGGAATGTTTACTTAGATTAAATGTCAGGATTTGTGAAAAACTGAGTTTAAATGTATTTGCTAAGGTGTATGTAAACTTCCTACTTCAACTTTATATAAATCAATAACGTTGTCACTGATTATGACAGAATCATCAAACTATGTATGATTTATTTACTTTTACAACCTTTGCTTTGAGTAGAAATTCCAGTTTTGATTTGAAAGAAATACATAAAATCGTATATATTGCATTTAAAGATGAATAAATCTAATTCAGTGATTGTCTCAGAGAAATGTGAAAATATGCATTTATTTGCAATAACTTTCAAAAAATGTTAATTTCAAGTGCAATTTGTTCTATATGAAGTTAGACAATGTTTACATAAAGTTGTACAATATTTACAATCTTAAATGGTATCCCAAATCAATGTTGGCATTTTTAGTACAACATTTCCACATTTTAAAGTAGTTACAAGGTACAACAGTCATTTATCTATACGTCTCTATTTTAACAGCAAAGAGGCTCCTTCCAATCATTTTCTATTTTGGCTTTGATGAAGTCCTTCTTTGTCCTCCCCAGACAAGCTGATTTGTACCATCTCTGGCACACAGAGCATTCGATCTGCAGTATTAAAAAAAATTATACAGTGTTTATTTACATGTAAATTTCAGTTCTGGAATACCCAAATTATGTTCCATGCTTTTGCAATTAGCGACAAGTCAGATTTAATTGGATTTTTGTTCAATTGCTAAATTGACATTAAATGCCATGCATTTGACCACAACCCTGACAGAAGCACACATAACTGTGGTGTTAATCATCGTTGAGTATTCAGGCAACATAAATCATATAGAAATAAAGGCAGACATTTTCAGAAAAACGTATGCGTTGATAAAAAACAGTTAGCACACATCAGTGTTGTAATATCAATCATTACAAAAATGTCGGTCTTTGAAATCCAAATCAGTTTATTCGTCACTTGTGCCAGATACAACATGTGTACCTATTACAGTGAAATGCTGTCGTAGTATGCATCTTGTATCTCTCATAGTAGAATAATAAAATAGAGTAATGAAAATAGAAGATTAAAGCAATAACTAGGATTGCAAAGGGCTGGAATATTTACAGACATTTTCCATGGGAATTTAAGCCTGGGAATTTTGCTTAAATTCATAAAAAAAAGTTAGCTTAAACAGTGAACCTTTTTTGCGGGATACACATATGGCAATTCTATGTGCAGTGTACTCTTCCATCACATGTACAGCTGATTCTCAAGATCTTGCACACTAATGAGATGCTATTGAGCCCACACTACTACACTGTCTGACCCAATGACTACATGCTTTCTGGTAAGTTTTGATTACAATAATTACAAAAAAATGTTATTATTGAGACTGAGCCAAGGACTACATGCTTTCTGATAAGTTTTGATTACAACAATTACACACATTTTTTGTTTACGAGTAAATAGTAGCCTACAGCAAAGGGTGATTCAATAATTTCTAACTTGTTAACAACTTCTGCTAGCGTCCCATTTAGACATCTTCCGGAGAAATTGCAGAGCGCCAAATTCAAATTAAATTACTATGAATATTAAACTTTCATGAAATCACAAGTGCAATACATCGAAATAAAGCTTAACTGGTTGTTAATCTAGCCGCCGTGTCACATTTCAAAAAGTCTTTACGGCAAAAGCAAACCATGCGATTATCTGAGGACAGGGCCCAGCACACAAATGCATAACAAATCATTTTCAACCAGGGAGTTGCGACACGAAAGTCAGAAATAACAATATAATAATATATGGCTTACCTTTGAAGATGTTCTTCTGTTGGCACTCCAAAAGGTCCCAGTTACATTACAAATGGTCATTTTGTTCGATTAACTCCTTCTTTATATCCATAAAAACTGAATTTAGCTGGCGCGCTTCAGTCAATAATCCACTCGGTTTCCCTCATTCAAAATGCATACAAAATGAAATTCCAAACGTGACCAATAAACTTATCCAAACAAATCAAACAACGTTTATAACCGAACCTTAGGTACCCTAATATGCAAATAAATGATCAAATTTAAGACAGAGAATCATTATAGTCTTTACCGGAGAACAATACCCAAGAGCGCGCTCTCATTCACGCGCTTGAAAACACTACAGCCAAAATGGGAGCAACTTAGAACTAGAATTTCTGGCTAATTTTTCCAAAAACCAGCCTGAAACTCTTTCTAAAGACTGTTGACATCTAGTGGAAGCCCTAGGAACTGCAATCGATACGATTTCTCGCTATTATAAAAGTGCCAGCCATTGAAATCAGTGGTAGGATACATTGTTTTGGAGGGGGGGGTTTGTCCTCGGGGTTTCGCCTGCCATTTCAGTTCTGTTATACTCACCGACATTCTTTTAACAGTTTTAGAAACTTTAGAGTGTTTTCAATCCAAATCTACCAATTATATGCATATCCTAGCTTTTGGGCCTGAGTAGCAGGCAGTTTACTTCAGGCACGCTATTCATCCGGACGTCAAAGTACGGCCCCCTATCCCAAAGAAGTTTTAATCTAACTGCTTAACTATTTATCTGTGCATGGAATTGTATTTGTTTTTTTTTTACTCCTTTTTGTAAAGATCTTTACAGGAAATTGCCAAGGGCACTATCTGATGTGTCGAGACATTTCACTGCATCTAATGTAGAAGCTGTGTACATTTGCAAATACTGTGCCAAATCATATGCGAAGAATGCAACAAAGATACAGAATCATCTGGCCAAGTGAATTAAGTTGTCTCAGCACTCACGACAAGCAATCTCTGAAAAAAGTCACTCTAAGTCTATTCGAGGTGAAAATGATGAATCAGACACCTTATCGATAGCAGCAGCTCATGGTCCTCCTGGAATCAGAATACTTTTTGACTCAATGGAGGAACGTAGTCAGAGAAATGCTGATGTGTATGTCTTGCTCGAGCTGTGTATGCAACTGGTTCACCTATGATGCTCACAGGCAATGTGTATTGGAAGAGATTTCTGAATGTTCTTCACCCAGCATACACCCCTCCAACCAGACATGCTTGATATACTCTTTTGCTGGATGCAGAGTTCAACAGAGTTCAAGTGAAGGTCAAGCAAATCTTAGAGAAAGCAGACTGTATTGCAATCATCTCTGATGGGTGGTTCGTGGGCAAGGAATAATTAACCCACATCATTTCCACCCCTCAATTTCAGTTCAATTCGTAACTACATTGTTGTTTTTCTCTATTGGAAGGAATTAATAATTCGCAATTATGTCTATTTATGATAAGGTAAAAGGTTTATGTTTCTGTCTTCATATGATATGGTAAATATATCCAATGCAAAAACATCTACATTTAAATGGTATTAATATTAATTTGTATGTATTTCTGTTAATTCCCATATATTCCCATTAATCCCCACGGAAAGTTTCCACCCCTGAATATTCCCCAAAATGTGCAACCCTAGCAACAACACAAGGATAACCGTGTTAAAAGTTTCAAGACAAAGTTTCATACTACTAAATGTCTTGAAGGATGAAACTACATGAGTTTTCATAGCCTGCTGTTATATTACACCAATACAAACCCAGTTGGTACCCATTGGAGCCAAACGTTTACCTCGAAAACACCTAGTCAACCTTATTGTAAGCTACTGTAAGTCTGAGATATATATCGAAGCACCATCTCAAGACATCAGTCAGGAAGTTAAAGCTTGTTCGTAAATGGGTCTTCCAAATGGACAATGACCCCAAGCATACTTACAAAGTTGTGGCAAAATGGCTTAAGAACAACAAAGTCAAGGTATTGGAGTGGCCATCACAAAGCCCTGACCTCAACTATGTACAGAACTGAAAAAATGTGTGCGAGTAAGGAGGCCTACAAACCTGACTCAGTTACACCAGCTCTGTCAGAAGGAATGGGCCACAATTCACCCAACTTATTGTGGGAAGCTTGTGGAAGGCTACCCGAAACGTTTGACCCAAGTTAAACATTTCAAGGCAATGCTACCAAATACTAATTGAGTGTATGTAAACTTCTGACTGGGAATGTGGTGAAAGAAATAAAAGCTGAAATGAATCATTCTCTCTACTATTATTCTGACATTTCACATTCTTAAAATAAAGTGATGATCCTAACTGACCTAAGACAAGGAATTGTTACTAGGATTAAATGTCAGGAATTTGAACGCTTCCGACTTCAACTGTAAATACATACAGTATGTTATGGTTCACTCTTAGTTTTCCTTATCTCCACTGTGGAATGTCCATGTAGATCCCCTTGGTTATCTTGGTCCTCTTGATCCTTTCACCTGTCTTCTTTGTTAGTCAGGCCTGACCCCTTTCAACCTATAGTTTTTTCCTGTAATGTAATTTAATATGACTGAAAATGCAGAATTTTCTGCCTGGCCCCTTATAATAGTGTATAACAGACTCGTTAGAACTTTGACCACACACCCTCTAGACCACATATGTCAGAGTCAAGGCCCGCGGGCCACATCCGGCCCGCAAGAAGGTTTTTTACGGCCCCTGGGATGATCTTGATTTATTATTAGAACCGGCCCGCAGCAAGCCGGCAGCCCGCAGATCTTTTACACGCACCAATACTACATTTCCCACAATGCAAAGGTGACGCACCGAGCAGTAGGCTGCTTCATTTCAATATTTATTGGCACAGCAGTCGTCAGCATCACAGTAAAATTAACTTTCAGATACCCATCAAAAATGGCAAAACGGAAGGTGGATACTGAGAACCGGGGGTTTCAAACAAGGTGGGAGTCGGAGTATATGTTCACGAAGGTAGCTGGAAAACCTGTGTGTCTTCTGTGTGGAGAAAGTGTGGTGGTACTGAAAGAGTATAATCTGAGACGACATTATGAAACGAAACACGCGGACAAAAACAAGAATATGGACATGGAACAAAGGCTACAAAAGGCAGAGGAATTAAAACGAGGCCTCAAATCTCGACAGGCTCTGTTCAAAAAAGCCAAATCACAAGGCCAGGCTGCTGTCAAGGCCAGTTTTATTTTGGCAGAAGAGATCGCTAAATCAGCCCGGCCATTTACGGAGGGGGATTTCATCAAAAACTGCATGATTAAAGTTTGTGACGAAGTTTGCCCAGAAAAAAGGCAACTCTTTTTAAATGTGAGTCTGAGCAGAAACACCATTGCCGAGAGAGTAGACCAGTTGTCCATCAATCTAAAAGAGCAGCTTGTGAAAAAGGGAAAAGATTTTATTGCATATTCCTTGGCTGTGGATGAGAGCACCGACATTTCTGACATTGCCCAGTTGTCAATTTTCATCCGCGGAGTGGACTCCAGCCTAAGCGTGACAGAGGAGTTTTTGGCTTTACGTCCTATGCATGGCACAACTACGGGGCATGATTTGTATGAAGAGGTGTCAAGATGTGTAAATGAGATGGAGCTGCCTTGGGAAAAACTCGTGGGTTTGACAACCGACGGAGCACCTGCGATGTGTGGACACAGGAGCGGACTGGTGGCGAAGATACGGGAAAAGATGCAAGAGGAAAACGCGACAGGTGAGCTGACAGCTTATCATTGTATCATACACCAGGAAGCGTTGTGCGGTAAAGCCTTGAAAATGGAGCATGTAATGAGCATCATCACGCGCACAGTTAACTTTATCAGAGCCAAAGGTTTGAATCACCGCCAGTTCAAGGCATTTCTGACGGAGTTAGAAACGGAGCATGGTGATTTGCCTTATCACACAGAGGTGCGATGGCTAAGCCAGGGAAAGGTGCTTCAAAGATGTTTCGAGCTTCGTGAGGAGATTTGTCTATTCTTGGACAGCAAAGGGAAAGACACAACACAACTCCGAGACGAAATGTTTCTGTGTGAAATGGCTTTTCTGTGTGACATTACGAGTCATCTGAATGCAATAAACTTGCAGCTGCAGGGTCGGGATCGTGTCATCTCTGATATGTACAGTACAGTGAAGGCATTTAAAACCAAACTGACTCTGTGGGAGACGCAGATGCGGAAAGAAAATTTGAGCCACTTTCCCAGCTGCCAGACCATGAAAGAGAAGCTCTCTACCAGTGCGTTCCCGAGCACACAGTTGGCTGATAAAATAGGTATGCTTACCACTGACTTTCGACGCCGATTTGCTGACTTTGAAGCACAAAAAAGCAGGTTGGAACTGCTCGGTAACCCATTTGCTGTTGACGTGGAAAGCTCACCACCAAACCTCCAAATGGAGTTGATTGACCTCCAATGCAATGATGCACTGAGGGAAAAATATGCGGCAGTGGGTGCTGCGGAGTTTGCCCGTTTCCTCCCCGGCACAATGCCCCAGCTGCGCATCCAGGCTGCTCAAACGTTGTCTATGTTTGGCAGCACATACCTGTGTGAACAACTGTTTTCTTTGATGAACCTGAACAAAACATCACACAGAAGTCGACTTACTGCTGAACACCTCCACTCAATTCTGAGGATTTCTTCAGCTCAGAGCCTTACCCCGAACATTGATGAACTTGTGGAAAAGATGGGACACCACCAAGTATCACCCTCAACCTCAAACAAGTGAACATTACTGTGCAATCACATATTTAGAGTTTTTACTCAGTTCAAGTTTAAAAGTTAAAATGTAATATTTGTTTTCACTGCATGTTACTTCTCCTTAAACAAAGTGTTGTTTTTGATTAATAGATTTTTGCACTTTATTTTTTTGTATTTCAATCCAATTATATTTTAAAAATATTTCAGTTGAGTGGATGATAGAAAATTGCTATTATTGTTTTTTCTTTGAAGTAAATTTAGCCCACTTTTGCTAAAATAGAAAATATAGTCTACTGATGGTGCCTTGAATACCGGTTTCTTTCATTTAATGTTCATGTTATGGGGATATTTATATAAAGGAAATTTGTCTTTTGTGTCTGTTGAAAATTAAAGATTACTGACAGAGCCATAAGAAAATATTGCTTTATTTATCTGATCATATTGTAATATATTTGTTAGGTTTTCAGTAGGTTCAATTAGGTTCACTAGACTATATGCGTCATTTAAAAAATTTTCAATGAACATTCGAACAGTCCGGCCCTCGTCTTGTAGCTGATTTTTTTATTTGGCCCTCCGTCCATTTGACTTTGACACCCCTGCTCTAGACGGACTACATGCACACTATCAAATCAAAACTGGAATTTTTCCTCGAAACAAAGGTTGTAAAAGTATGTTAGACATTTATAGAATGAATCAAACATAGTTTGATGTTTCTGTGACAAACAGCGAATTAGTTGTTGATTTTTAACGCTTTAAATGACATTTTATAGATTTTTTATGTATTTCATCAAGTCAAAACTGGACTTTCTCCTCAAAACAAAGGTTGTAAAAGTATACTAGACATTTATAGAATAAATCATATCAAGTTTGATGATTCTGTAAAAAACGGTGAATTAGTTATTAATTTTTACATTTTTAAATGGCTTTCGGCTAATGTCTGTTGACTGTATTTCTAGTAAATAAAAGCTGGAAACTTTCCTCAAAACAGAGGTTGTAACAGTATGCTAGACATTTATAGAATGAATCAAACATAGTTTGATGTTTCTGTGACAAACGGTGAATAAGTTATTGATTTACACAGCTTTAAATGGCATTTTATAAAGTTTATGTATTTCTATCAAGTCAAAAATGTATTTATTCTCAAAACAAAGGTTGTAAAAGAATGATAGACATTTATGGAATAAATCATATCTAGCTTGATGATTCTTTGACAAACAGTGAGTTAGTTATTGATTTTTACATTTTTAAATGGCTTTTGGTGAATGTTTGTTGGATGTCTGTTGAATGTCTGATGAATGTCTGTTGAATATCTGAATGTCCAAATGTGTGAATATAAAACCAATATTACCTCGGTTCGTGGGTTAACACCGTCAACAGAATTCTACTCTGTTGCAGAATTCTACTCTGACTCACCCTACAACAAAATCACAGACTCAATTTTGCAAAGTTAGATTTGTTTTGGTTTGTTGCATTGAAAAGTGGCTGATAAAATGTTCATTCAATTAAAGAAAAAACATTGAAATATATAGTGCAATCTAATGGGGTGAACTCAGTGAAGTTCAATCTCTTGTGTCTGCGCGGCATGGCATTTCCTCTGCTCGGCAGTCCTGGAAGAAGTGCTCGGCCACGAGTGCATCTTAGAGGGAACATTGGTGGACACCTGCTCATCGAAAATATTTCCAAAATCATGGTTATTAGTATGGAGTTGGTCCCCCCTGCTGTAACAGCCTCCACTCTTCTGGGAAGACTTTCCATTAGATTTTGGAACATTGCTGCAGGGACTTGCTTCCATTCAGCCACAAGAGCATTAGTGAGGTCGGGCACTGATGTTAGGCGATTAGGCCTGGCTTGCAGTTGCCATTCGACTGCATGGTCGATGGGGTTGAGGTCAGGGCTCTGTGCAGGCCAGTCAAGTTCTTCCACGCCAATCTCAACAAACCATTTCTGTATGGACCTCGCTTTGTGCACGGGGGCATTGTCATTTTGTAACAGGAAAGGTCCTTCCCAGAACTGTTGTCACAAAGTTGGAAGCCAGAATCATCTAATGCTGTAGCATTAAGATTTCCCTTCATTTGAAGTAAGGGGCCTAGCCCGAACCATGAAAAACAGCCCCAGACCATTATTCCTCCTCCACCAAACTTTGCAGTTGGCCCTATGCATTAGTGCAGGTAGCGTTCTCCTGGCATTCGCCAAACCCAGATTCGTCCGTTGGACTACCAGATGGTGAAGCGTTATTCATCACTCCAGAGAATACGTTTCCACTGCTCAAGAGTCCAATGGCGGAAAGCTTTACACCACTCCAGCCAACACTTGGCATTGTGCATAGTGCTCTTAGGCTTGTGTGCGACTGCTCTGCCATGGAAACCTATTTCATGAAGCTCCCGACTAACAGTTATTGTGCTGACATTGTTACCAGAGGCAGCTTGGAACTCAGTAGTGAGTCTTGCAAACAAAGTCAGACAATTTTTACGCATTACGCACTTCAGCACTTGGCAGTCTCGTTCTATGAGTTTGTGTGGCCTACCAATTCGCGGCTGAGCCATTGTTGCTCCTAGACATTTCCACTTCACAATAACAGAACTTACAGTTGACCGGGGCAGCTCTAGCAGAGAAGAAATTTGACAAACTGACTTGTTGGAAAGGTGGCATCTCATGACGTTGCCATTTTGAAAGTTCTTCAGTCAGGCCATTCAACTGTCAATGTTTGTCTATGCTTGATTTTATACACCTGTCAGCACCGGGTGTGGCTGAATTAGCCAAATCTACTCCACTAATTTGAAGGGGTGTTCACATACTTTGAATACATAGTGTATGTGCTGTTCTCAGGTGAACGAGACACCTGTGTCCTTTTAAAAGCCTCAGCTCTCTGTTTCAGTGGTGGTTTAGAGTGAGTCTCTGTCACTCTTCCTGTGTTGTGTTTGTACCCCACTACTTCACCAGTTAATCACCACATAAGTCTCACTGCTGTTACAGCTCTCTGGGAGCTGAGAGTTGGAGCGGAGTCACATAGAAAGGCTCAGTGTTCTCTCACCCGATCTAAAATCTCATGGGTAAAGTGGCTCGTGGATTACTATTGATAATGCCAAGCCAGCCAATGGAGAGCAAGAGAATAGAGGTTGTAGCAGGTCCTGCTTTTAGACACCTCTGTCATTGTCTTGGCATTTTGGTCTGAACGAAGTCCCTGTCTCAGTGCTTTTCAATTATGCTGTTGTGTAGCAACTCTGACTGCATCACAAAATGAGTTCTACACTCCCCACACTGCCCTGGGACAATGGATTAATTTATTGGACACTTGTCGTTATGTTATTGTATTAAGTGTCATTCGATTTTTACTCCTGAGTGAGTCTGAAAAATGTTCTTGGACAGATTCCCACTTCCTGAACACCATTAGCTAGCTAGCTAGCTAGCCCA
Source organism: Oncorhynchus clarkii lewisi (assembly GCF_045791955.1). Classification (NCBI taxonomy): domain Eukaryota; kingdom Metazoa; phylum Chordata; class Actinopteri; order Salmoniformes; family Salmonidae; genus Oncorhynchus; species Oncorhynchus clarkii. Next base: position 18,619,871 of record NC_092167.1, on the reverse strand, counting down.
TCAAGATGACCAGTCTACAGCAGTAATGTTTATGGCAAAGCTAACTGCATAGTATCCTAACTGCTAATTGTCTATTAGGCAAAGACGGATGCCCATAATGGGACTCCAATAGTTATTCCAGCATCATCCCAGCTCTCTCATCTGTCCTGTTCTGACTGAACTCAAATGACTCCATGTAGAGCCACTCACTGAACTGCCAAATGGCTAAAAAAGCTTTCTAGAAATGACTCTGTGTGTGTGTGTGTGTGTGTGTGTTTGCATTACAGGTTGAAGGAAGGGAAAGGGAAAGAGATAGTTAACGGCCAGCGGGGGAGCATTAGGAGATGATTAGTCTCTAGTCCCAGAGTTCCCCACTCAGTCTGTGATCACCATGGCTGTTCCATTTAGTTCCGCCTCTGGGTCCCGGGGGTGTGACGAAACAGGCTAGGTTCAATAATAGTGCTGCTGAGATTGACCGTAAAGTAGAGCCCAACACACCCACCCCCAACCAGAGAGAGAATCAGTGAATAGACAGCATTGGATTGGCTGTAAAACCCAATACTGTCAGACATGCATTATGGTGTAAATCTTTACTGGAGACTCTTCACAGCTGAATAGCCACACGTCACTCCTCATTCTTTACTGGTCGTCGAGGCAAGCAGTTAGTTGGTGTCCTGTGGTCCTGCGACTCTTTGTCTCTGAGACAGCTTGGAATGGAATAAAACAGGCATGGAGCATTGATGTGGGTCAGGGGAATCAAAAGATGTCTTGATTGCTTTGACTGGGTTGCTTGTGTGTGTGTGTGTGTGTGTGTGTGTGTCAGGGTTCTTTTCCACCCATTTTCAACAGCGACCAGAGATCTACTGAAAGATCAAAGGTGAAGCCACCACCGTCTAATATCAATCAATCGATCAATACCAAGGATTTATGTAAGTAGGATCCATTGATTCTAGTCAAGCATAGTCTCATCCCACCAAACAGTGCTGTTATTTACACACACAAATAGAGCCATTTGGATTTTAACTTCTCTTAGCTGAAATATGATTAAACCACCCCTGAAAGAATAATGAGTTGGCCGCCTGAGACGGGAACTCCTTCTCTCTCTCTGTCAAGCTCTCTCTCTCCGTCTGATATTCAGGTCTGTTATCATTACACTGACTCACACTGGACTACTACCATATAGATATAATATCCCCTCCAGAATCCAACTACTACTACTGTTTCTGTTAATTAAAAGTATTTAGGGTTTGAATTATTTGAATTATTTTCCACTTTTATGTGATCTGAGTCTTTCCATGACTGTTTCAGACAATGGATGAATTCAAAAGATATGACTTTGCATACAATGTGACAGGTATTTGTACTTCAATAGTGTTCATCATTTTTTTTTAAATCAGATCAGCAACAAAATAATGTCTAGACTGATAATATGAATTGATACTTGAGTGATCTAGCTCTGTTTGCAACAACAAAAAAAGGTGCTATTATTTGCTACGATTTTTTGTATTGGAGGCCCATCCACTGCAAAATTTTATCAACTTCACACAGCTCCGATACACTTTTAGGCAACACTTTATAATTTCTCTTATACCAAATTTTTGTGTCAAAAAACAGCACTATTCCTCAAGGCAATCCTTAAAGGCGAGTCTTTAACTTTCTTTTAAGTTCCCCTCTTATAATCATTCAGTATTTTCTACACTCAAATCCAGGGCTACACACTTCAGACGACTTGTGCTGCTCATTGTCCCATTTTCTCTGTTTCTCCCATTTCTCTTTCTCCCTCTCACTCCCTTCCTCCCTCCCTCTCCTCCCGCATCGTCTCTCTCAAGTTGAGAATCGCACACAGGCACACATGGATACATATTTTGCCCTCAGGCCATCATCCCCCTTACAACATCTCTCTGTGTATCTCTCTCCCTCTCTTTCTCTCTCTCTCTCTCTCTCTGCCTGGTTTATTTCCCCTCAGCAGGCCAGACAAACCCCTAGCAGCCCACAGACAACAGGGACATTACCAGACACCCTCGCAATACACTATAGTTCCATCGCCAATAGAACCCTATTCCTTGTATAGTGCAATACATTTGGGCCTTTGTAAAATGTAGTGCAAAAATGTAGTGTAGACTTTCTTTGTTCACTTTAAACCTGCTATAATGTTTCCCCTTAAACTAATCCCCCTCTACTACGTTTCTCTGTGTAACACATTAAAACCCTTTTTGGGTAAATTCCTTGGTTGTGAGATCATTACTCAGAGAGCAGATGTCTCTGATGTTTTGATTCTCCCAGTGTGAATATAAGAGGCAGGTTGTTACTGAGAGATAGCTGTACTTCCTTCTCCTTCTCTTTTACACTGACTTCAAGGTACACTATAACAAGTTGCTGTAAATTTACAACAAAATATCTACACTTAGCTACAGTAAGTGTCTCAGTGGCATTTCGCTACACTGCTGCAATTTTACAATACAATTTCACAGTAAAGTACTGTATCACCTGTTTTGCTGGGACAGTAGCTTTTAAATGATGTCACTTTCTATTTTCTGACCCAGCAAAACATCTGCTAAATTACCAAAATGTAAATGTAAAAATTAACAGTTGGGTACACTGCTGGGTATTATTCTAATGAGCTCCACCCTCAAATTATTTGTATTTTGATCAAGTTTGGCCTTGTTGGGGGCGGAGACCATTAGAATAATGCTCAGCAGTGTGCTTGAAAGTATTCATTTTAACATTTATATTTTGTTCATTTAGCAGATGCTTTTGTCCAGAGCAACTTACAGTCAAGTGCATTGAACTAAGTTAGATAAACTACAACATATCCTAGTCATAGCATGTAAAAATCCCCACAAATTTCCATCAGTTTAAGCTAGAGATATCTGCATGGGTTGTGTCTCTGTCCACCGAATTTGCCTATGTCTTCCACATCTGCGGTGGAAGGTGGCCAAACTACAGTGGTGTTAATCAGACCATGAGACATCACGAAACTCGTTCTTCTCTCAAAAAAGGTCTGTAGCTTCCGAACAGTTTGGCATACACACTACTATGACCACTCTATGGAAAGTGTTTTTTGGTGTTTACACATACAAATTAATGGAATTATGGGGGTTGTTTTGTGCGAACAAAAATAAGGGGTTAAATATGTAATTTCTTATATCTCCTACACACTTCAAAACCTTATTCCTTATGATTTATTTTAGATTTTTTTTTGCTATTTATGAATGTGTTATTCAATATGTTTCTATGAGCTATTGCAGTAAGGGCCAAATTCAGTATTATACACTACCATTCAAAAGTTTGGGGTCACTTAGAAATGTCCTTGTTTTTGAAAGAAAAGCAATTTCCTTTGTCCATTATAATAACATAACGGAGTTGCCTCTTCACTTTGACGTTGAGACTGGTGTTTGCGGGTACTATTTATTTGCCAGTTGAGGACTTGTCATCTGTTTCTCAAACTAGACACTCTAATGTACTTGTCCTCTTGCTCTGTTGTGCACAGGGGCCTCCCACTCCTCGTTCTATTCTGGTTAGAGCCAGTTTGCGCTGTTCTTTGAAGGGAGTGGTACACAGCGTTGAACGAGATCTTCAGTTTCTTGGCAATTTCTCGCATGGAATAGCCTTCATTTCTCAGAACAAGAATAGACTGACGAGATTCAGAAGAAAGTTGTTTGTTTCTGGGCATTTTGAGCCTGTACTCAAACCCACAAATGCTGATGCTCCAGATACTCAACTAGTCTAAAGAAGGCCAGTTTAATTTCTTCTTTAATCAGGACGACAGTTTTCAGCTGTGCTAACTTAATTGCAAAAGGGTTTTCTAATGATCAATTAGGCTTTTGAAATTATAAACTTGGATTAGCGAACACAACGTGCCATTGGAACACAGGAGTGATGGTTGCTGATAATTGGCCTCTGCACACCTATGTAGATATTCCATACAAAATCCGCCGTTTCCAGCTACAATAGTCATTTACAACATTAACAATGTTTACACTTTATTTCTGATCAATTTGATGTTATTTTAATGGACAAAGAAATGTTGCTTTTCTTTCAAAAACAAGGACATTTCTAAGTGACCCCAAACTTTTGAACGGTAGCGTATATTGAAAGAAAAATATAAATGCAACATGTAAAGTGTTTCATCAGCTAAAATAAAAGATCCCACAAATTGTCAATTTGCACAAAAAGCTTATTTCCATGTTAGTGAGCATTTCTTCTTTGCCAAGTTAATCCATCCACCTGACAGGTGTGGCATATCAAGAAGATTATTAAAAAGCATTATCATTACACAGGTGCACCTTGTGCTGGGGACAATAAAAGGCCACTCTAAAATGTGAAGTTTTGTCACACAACACAATGCCACAGATGTATGAAGTTTTGAGGGAGCATGCAATTAGCATGCTGACATGCTTGTGCTTCTAGTTCTGACAATGCAGTAATAACCAACAAGTAATCTAGCTAACAATTCCAAAACTACTACCTTATAGACACAAGTGTAAGGGGATAAAGAATATGTACATAAAGATATATGAATGAGTGATGGTACAGAGCGGCATAGGCAAGATACAGTAGATGGTATTGAGTGCAGTATATACATATGAGATGAGTATGTAAACAAAGTGGCATAGTTAAAGTGGCTAGTGATATATGTATTACATAAAGATGCAGTAGATGATATAGAGTACAGTACAGTTTTGTCACACAACACAATGCCACAGATGTATGAAGTTTTGAGGGAGCATGCAATTAGCATGCTGACTGCAGAAATATCCACCAGAGCTGTTGCCAGATAATTTCTCTACCATAAGCCGCCTCAAAAGTCGTTTTAGAGAATTTGGCTGTATGTCCAACCAGTCTCACAACCACAGACGATGTGTAATGACACCAGCCCAGGACTTCCACATCCAGCTTCGTCTGACACCAGCCACTCGGACAGCTGATGGAACTGTGGGTTTGAACAAAGGAAGAATATCTGCACAAACTGTCAGAAACCATCTCATCTCATCGTCCTCACTAGGGTCTTGACCTGACTGCAGTTCAGCTTCGTAATCAACTTCAGTGGGCAAATGCTAACCTTTGATGTCCACTGGCAACCTGGAGAAGTGTGCTCTTCAGGGATGAATCCCGGTTTCAAATCTACAGGGCAGATGGCGTGTATGGCGTCATGTGGCGGAGCGGTTTGCTAATGTCAACATTGTGTCCCATAGTGAAGGTGGGGTTATGGTATGGGCAGGCATAAACTACTGACAACAAACACAATTGCATTTGGCAATTTGAATGCACAGATATACTGTGACGAGATTCTGAGGCCCATTGTCATGCCATTCATCACCTCCATCACCTCATGTTTCAGCATCATAATGCACGGCCCCATGTCACAAGGATCTGTGCTCAATTCCTGGAAGCTAAAAAGGTCCCAGTTCTTCCATGGCCTGCATACTCACCAGACATGTCAGCTTTTGAGCGTGTTCGGGACGCTCTTGATCGCCATGTACGATAGCACGTTGCAGTTACCGCCAATATCCAGCAACTTCGCACAGCCATTGAAGAGGATTGGGACAAGATTCAACAGGCCACAATCAACAGCCTGATCAATTATATGTGAAGGAGATGAGGCAAATGATGTTCACACCAGATACTGACTGGTTTTCTGATCCACACCTTTTCTTTAAGGTATCTGTGACCAACTGATGCATATCTGTATTCCCAATCATGTGAAATCCATAGATTAGGGCCTAAAGAATTAATTTAAATTGACAGATTTCCTTATATGTAACTCAGTAAAATCTTTGAAATTGTTGCGTCAATATTTATCTTCAGAGTATATACAATATATATAGCCACAAGAGCATTAATGAGGTTGGGCATTGATGTTGGGCTTGCAGTCGACATTCCAATTCATCCCAAAGATGTTCGATGGGGTTGAGGTCAGGGCTCTGTGCAGGCCAGTCAAGTACTTCCACACTGATCTCGACAAACCTCAACAAACCATTTCTGTATGGACCTCGCTTTGTGCACGGGGGCATTGTCATGCTGAAACAGGAAAGGGCCTTCTCCAAACTGTTGCCACAAAGTTGGAAGCACGGGCTTCAGGTCTCGCAGTCCCGTTCTGTGAGCTTGTGTCCCACACTAAGCTGCTGAGCCGTTGTTTCTCCTAGACATTTCCACTTAGCAATAACAGCACTTACAGTTGACCGGGGCACCTCTAGCAGGGCAAACATTTGACGAACTGACTTGTTGGAGAGGTGTCATCCTATGACGGTTCCACATTGAAAGTTACTGAGTTCTTCCATAAGGCCATTTTACTGCCAATGTTTCTGCCAAGATTGCATGGCTGTGTGCTCGATTTGATACACCTGTCAGCAACGAGTGTGGCTGATAAAGCCCAATACACACATTTGAAGGGATGTCCACATACTTTTATATATGTTACATGTAGAAAATGGAAAATGCACGTTTTCTAATTAAACTTTTACAAAATGAATGAATTGTATTGTAGTGCAGGTGAGTGAAATACAAATGACAAAATAGGTATTGAAACAATTGGAACAATTAAAATAGAAACACTGCTCGTCATTGGCACTACCTGCACTGTAAATCTAACAGTTGACTAACCACTGTAAATCTAACAGTTGACTAACCACTGTAAATCTAACAGTTGACTAACCACTGTAAATCTAACAGTTGACTAACCACTGTAAATCTAACAGTTGACTAACCACTGTAAATCTAACAGTTGACTAACCACTGTATATCTAACAGTTGACTAACCACTGTAAATCTAACAATTGACTAATCACTGTAAATCTAACAGTTGACTAACCACTGTAAATCTAACAGTTGACTAACCACTGTAAATCTAACAGTTGACTAACCACTGTAAATCTAACAGTTGACTAACCACTGTAAATCTAACAGTTGACTAACCACTGTAAATCTAACAGTTTACTAACCACTGTAAATCTAACAGTTTACTAACCACTGTAAATCTAACAGTTTACTAACCACTGTATCTCTCTCTCTCGCGCACGCACGCACACACACACAGACACACGTAACCACTCACACTTCTACTTACACACACAGGGTTCCATACCTAAAAGGTCCCCACGCCAGTGTGTGAATGTGTGCCCACTAACCCGTATCCATCATGATTAAAACAGTGCGTCAGGTATGGGAATGACTCTAGAGATTCTGTCTGTGTGGTGTAGATTAGCTCTAAGTGTTTTACCTCTCTGCTGCCGCCTGGATGGTAATACATTACAGCAGACTTACTGTATATCCACAGTGGATTCGGAAAGAAGTGAGGATGGCTATAAATTGTGGTGCTGAAATCAGTAGCAGTCTAAGAAATGAAGCTATCACCTGCAGAGTGCAGAGCGAGCCTCTGTCAGAGTTGCTGTAGAGCTACTAGAGTTGGAAGAGGGCTCTGACACTGCACCTTTGTAGCAATCTATCAACTCTCTCCTACAGTGATCTGATGGGATCTCTCGTGGCATCTCGCACAATGTATTATACTATTGCAGGCAGCGTTCTGCCTGTAGCCCTGTAGACAACTACAAATGACATCTAAACCAGGCAGTTATGATTCCACACCTGTTGGACGACTGTGGCCACAGCCCCATCCCCAAATAGTGCACCACTTATGAAAGGCTCTGTATAGGTAATAGGGTGTGAGACATGGTCTGTGTACTAGTGTCGCGTTCACATGCAAGTCGGAACTAGGAAACTCGAAAATGTCAGAGTTTCCTAGTTCCGACTAGCACGTGAACGCGACACTCCTCTCCCCTTTCCTTCTCCTTCTCCTCCTCTTACACTCCCCTTCCTCTTCTTCTCCTCTTCTTCTTTCCCAGCAGTAGCCCTTTAATTGGCTGCAGCAGGAGACTGGGGATGACAGGCTAGCTGGCCTCATTGGGACAGGCTGTCGATCAGAGGAGAAGGGGCCTAAGGCTGTCTTACACACACAGCAGACGGACAGATGGATGCACACACGCACGCAAACACCCCCCCCTCCACACACACACACACACACACACACACACACACACACACACACACACACACACACACACACACACACACCAGCAGCGGGCAGGCAGTTCTCTTCACCTGCCAGTGGACCTGTGGGACTCTAATCCTCAGGCTCCTCTCTCTACCGCAGTACCACTGAACAATGGCTGCTTTCACCGTCAACCCCTACACACGCACGCACACACACACACACACTCACACTCACACTGCTGACAGACCCTGTGTGGTGAGCCAGCTTTCCAGGTCCTGTAAGAGCTGACTGGTTAACTACTGTGGGATTTCTCTAAACATCAAATCCGGCTCTGCTACGTGTGTGTGTGTGTGTGTGTGTGTGTGTGTGTGTGTGTGTGTGTGTGTGTGTGTGTGTGTGTGTGAGTATGCACATTCCTGTCTGCAAGTTATCCTCCCTCTCATGCGTAAGCAGTAGAGACAGTAAAAGGCTTACACATATCTGTACATTACATCTAATAGCTCATGATGAAACATTGTGTACGTTAAGGGAATATCCTCTCTCTGCAATGCATGAATAATGTATTACAGATCATAAATAGTAATGCCAGCCAGCTGAAATGTAATCGTCTTTATATGTATAGGGGATATGGGATCTGGTTGGTCTTCCATTAAAAAACGGGTAGTGTACACAGAGAAAAACTGTGTTAGAAGATCAATTGGCCGTTTAATTCCTCTGGTTAATATCATATAAATATATATTTTAAATCCATAACAGCTGGAGTGAGTCATTGAAGCAGAGAAAAGCAAGGCAGGATATCCCCATGGATGTTCAGTTGGCCTGGGTCCAGGTCTTTGCGCTCCAGACAGTTTGCGGGTGCAGTGGAGCTGTCTTGTACTGTTCTTAAAAGTAACACTTCACCTCTATTCTATCAGAACTGATTAGGACTGCCTCATATTTTGCTCACCTCAAAGGTCCATAACGAACAAGGATTCACTGCTATCCACTGACTGGTTGTAAGCAATCCTGATACAGCGATTCTGTTCTATTTTATTCTGTTCTATTTCTTTCAACAGGCCACCAGTCTCTCCAGTGGTCCTGTGTGTCTGTTGGTTCTCTGGTACTGAAGGAGCTTTCCTCTACTTTGATGTCCCTCTCGTCTATAGAGGTGACTGTCCCGTTCACTTCAGTCCAAGGATCAAACAGTTCTCCTCTCATCAGCAGCATGTGGACTCCTCATCCTGAGGACGGGACAGGTAAGCAAGTGTCAGCCACTCCAGATGGCACGCATGCATGCAAGCAAACACACACACACACACACACACACACACACACACACACACACACACACACACACACAACTTCAGATGGTCTGTCACACATCATAATGAGCAAATGCACACACACTCTGCCTAAAAAAACAAGCTATGAAACATTTTTTCGTCTGTTTATCTTGTTTTTCTCCAGCTTACACACACGGGAAAGTAGAGGCACTTACTGTATGTGATAAAACAATCAAGGGAAAGCCTCCAAGTCACGCTCTCACAGACATACACACTCCCATCTCCATCTGTCTCTCTCTGTTTCACTCTCTGTCTCACTCTCTCTCTCTCTCTCTCCACTCTCTTTCTCCGTGTAAAACTTGAAGTGTTGACTGTCTCCACAGGGACCCTGCATGTAATGGAAATTGAATCCCAGAGTGATATGCGCTTCAACTCCAGACCACCATGGTGTGTGTTTATATCAAAACATATAATTCAGTTTGGCAAGTAAATTGTGGAAACTGGTGGTGTGGTCTAGCTGCTTGTTTTTATCCGGATTCTTTCTGAAAGTATACGTTTATGTAATGCTCCCCCCCCCCACACACACACACACACACACTCACACGAAGGCAAAAACACTCACACACACAGTCGTGTACAGCAAACCTTGAGGACCCACAATTCATTCCCATTCAAAATCCTATTTTCTCTAACCCCTAACCCTAAAACTAACCCTAACTCCTAACTAACCCTCAATGTAATTCTCACCTTGACCCTAAACCACCTAGAAATAGCATTTGACCTTGTGGGGACTAACAAAATGTCCCCAGTTTGTCAAACGTTTGTTTGTTTACATTTCTTGTGGGGACTTCTGGTCCCACACACACTTTCATGGTTATATAAATGAAGTGTTGTTCCATCTCCAACGTCAAAACTCCATTAGGTTACAATTGAATACTGCAGCAAAAGAGGATATTGACAATGGTCCTCGTGAGCTTTTATCATCTGCACTCTCAAAGAACATCCTGTCGCTCACACTGATCACACAAAGGCTGAATGACCCTGTCTCTTCCCCAGAGCAGGATCTCGCTCTTTCTGTAATTTTTTTGCTATCTCTCTCTCGCTTTCTCTGGATCGCTTGCTGGTTGGCAGACACACACACCGTATCCGGTTCCACGAGAGAGCTGAAAGGGGCCTAAGCTCCCTAAGTTCAAACATGAGCCCTCTCAGTTTTTGTTTTATGTCCCTATAAGAAAAATAGCAAATAAGTTCAAATGAGAAAAACAGCGCTGTGTCAACACAATGGACAGAGTGCAGCACAGTGTGTGTAGGGGGGCTATGGGAAGCCACAGGGGTGGTTATGTAGGACTCCTTTGGATTTCCATAAAAAGCAGGAGAAAACACTTCTCATCTGTATGGTAGGCTAAGTGACTAATGTGATACGCCTCTGCCTGTAATATTTGATTAGGATTTAGTTGGGTGGGGTCAAGTTTACAGTCGGGTCCCAGGGGGTTGTCACTGGTTACCACAGCCATAAAGTCATAAACCTCTCCTATTTCTTAAATGTATCTTCTTAAAATGTGACTTTAAACCTAACCCTAACCATACTGCTAACCTTATGCTTGACCCTAACCTTAAATCAAGACCAAAAATGGCAACAATATTGCCAATGTTGACTTGGAGGCTGTGGTAGCTAGTGGAAACTGGCCCTGTACCTCAATGGTCGGGCCCTGGTGAGGACGCTGTGTTGGATGCTAAACTGTTTCCTTCCTCCTCCTCCTCTGCTGCTCCTATGGGGAGATCTCAATGGAAGTGACACTGAATTTATTATGACTGAGCTCTCTCCGGAGCCTGGAGAGGAGAGGGTATGCTCTGACCATATCCCCGGGCTTGGAGAGAAAATGACTGCACTGCAAATTGTTCATCGGTGTAGCACAGAGATTGTGTCAATGAGGGGAGTCTGGAGACCCAATGTCCACTCTGCATCGTTTGGAGAGAATGCTCCATTTCCTGCTTCAACAAAGGCCCATGCAGGGAAGTTTGTGCCCCCCCCCCCATCTCCAAAAGGTTACTGGACAGAGTTTAGGCCCTAATCTATGGATTTCACATGACTGGGCAGGAGTGCAGCCCACCCATTGGGGAGCCAAGCCCAGCCAATCAGAATACGTTTTTCACCACAAAAGGGCTTTATTACAGACATAAATAGTCCTGTGTGGATCAGTTGGTACGGCATGGTGCATGAAATGTCAGGGTTGTTGGTTTGATTCCCACAGGTGACCAGCATGAAAATGTATGCACTTGCGGATAAGAGCGTCTGCTCTCACTCGGGTGACTGGTCTCTGATGTTTCCTCAGGTGGAGGGCTTGTGTGGTTACATGTGGTCTGCAGTTGTGAGGCTGGTTGGAAGTACTGCCAAATTCTCTAAAACAATGTTGGAGGCGGCTTATTGTAGAGAAATTAACATTCGATGCTCTGGTGGACATTCCTGCAGTCAGCATGCCAATTGCATGCTCTCTCAAAACGTGTGATGTTGTGTGACAAAACTGCACATTTTAAAGTGGCCTTTTATTGTTCCCAGCACAAGGTGCACCTGTGTAATGATAATGGCATTTAATCAGCTTCTTTGTATGCCACACCTGTCAGGTGGATTGATTATCTTGGCGAAGGAGAAATGTTCACAAATAGGGATGTAAATAAATGTGTGTCAAAACTGTCGAGAAATAAGCTTTTTGTGTGTATGGAAAATATCTGGGATCTTTTATTTCAGCTCATGAAACATGGAACCAACACTTTACATGTTGCGTTTATATTTTTGTTCACCAAACGGACATACCATGTTGGTCAATATGTATCATGTTTCCAGTGCTCGTTTGGAATGTGCCGTTCTGCCTTGCAGTTACATGTCCATAGGTTTGAGTAGTGTGTGCGTTTAAGGGGAGTGGTTTATGGGGTTACTGGTTTGAGGAACGTGTCGTGAGCGTGATTTAAAATGTTGAGACAATAGGCACGTCTCTCTCCTCTATTGCGCATTAACTCAAGCCAATTCATGTGCACTATTTGTTTAATTGTGTCAATTGTTTGACAATGTTTTCAGTGCCCTGTGAAATATATATTCATGAGTAAAATGACTGTTTATCCCAACACATTTCCCCAATAATTTTGAATGTTTGGTTACTGAAATGTTGATAATTCATTAAATATAATATACAGTACATTCATACCATTCTCATTCTCAATCTCCATGTGAAAACATTGTTCGGAGAGCTCACAAACTATGCATAACTTTTGGTTTATTTAATTGCATTTACCAGTTTACTGACAATTTCTTCTTGTCATTGTTTGGAGAGCATATGTCCTGTTTCTCCGTCATGTTTAATGTTGTGTGAACGCATGTGCTTTAGCGCACATAGATATACTTGTGCCTGGCCTGTGCGCCAAGAATAGGTGTGGCCAAATGTATTTGAGTGGCAAGAATAGGTGTGGCCAAATGTATTTGAGTGCCGGTTTGGGGACGTTGTAGTTAATTCACTTTTGGGTAACTCAAGTGGAGCCTGTCTAAGACAGGTTTTGTTTGATGAGAGGCTTTTTCTTTTGAATGCTGACATTTTCAACTCAGAACTTTGTATGTACATTACATTTGTAAACATCACCATCATCTTCGCAACACCAGCGCAGTGTAAATAAATCCAACACTCATTTGCACCTCTACCTGCCTGCCTATTAGGCCCCCACTTTAAACTGCTACAGCGGTGCAGAGATGTCGCTCCAACCTGTCACTTCAAAAGCACTCAATGATCTCGGAGTCTCTGCATTTGAACTCTACGCTTATTGTGATATGGCATGATATAAACAGAATTCAATGTAATTCCAATGCAAGAACCCCCCCAAAAAATGTGTCCCTGGCCAATTTCAACTGCCCCCTTAGTGACTTTATCCTGCTCCGGTTCTGACACGCAAGCACCCACATAGCAAATTCTCCAGTGTTAAATCAACACTGACAGTATTACATTTAACACTCGGCCAGTGTCTATACGGGTCCACACTTTTTAGTGTTAAATTAACACAGTGCTGACGCCATTATCCGCCGATTCAGACTTGTATGCCTTTCCTAAGCAGTATTTGGAATTCAGACTTACCTTATTCAGTCTCATAACGTGCACTGCAGTTGTGGCTAACTTGTGTGATCTGAATAAAAAATGCTTTCTCGTGGAGTTTTCATTCAATGGGGTTTTCAGTACATACATCTTTAAACCATCCCTTTAAATACGGTATAACTTTTAGTTTGAATTTTGTCGACAGACTCATCAGAATATATCGAGAGAACGGATTCAGAATATTAGGGATCAATGAAAGAAAGCCATCCAAATACATCTGCCTCTGTATTGGCACCAATCGGTAGATACATTTTTTTACTGATCTTTAGGTTCAGGAAATTATTCATGAATGAATTTATTAACCTTTCTGCATGAAAATAAGAAACCGGTGATTTGACTCATTCTGAATATTGCCACATCCCAGTTCCTCAACCCATGGTAATGTTGGAAGATTAATGTACATATCATGATAATATGGAAAATAGTGCACAATAGTCGGCTATATCCTCATCTAGTGCCTGTAGTATTATAGAATTATTGATGACAATGGCATGTATTGCGCCATCCATCGGATTCAAATTGTTATGGCTTGGTATGAGCTCCGCTCCATAATGATTTAATTAGCCTACTTATCTAGCCTAAATCAACTGTTACTAATGATCCTCAGCAACAAACACACGGCCGTGATGGCGTTTACAGAGGTGGCAAATGAATGTAAATGAAATAATGGAATTAAAAGTTAAAAGGCCGCACCTGAAAGTTAAAAGGCCGTACAATTTAAATTCTGCATAAGGGCACAGCCTTTCATAAGCTTTACTGTGGGAAAGTTGGTATGCTTCAGTTTGTTGCCATATGGCTGGTTTCAAATTTGACCCCAGTGATTAGGCACAGAAAATTGACCAGTATTACCTAGTGTTGATTTTTCAGTGTAACATTTATAGTGTTTGTTCAAGAGTTTAATTAAATCTGTAAGAGTGGTGTAAAGTAACCCCAGTGTTGGTGTTAATAACCAGTGTTGAGAAGGAATGTTATTGTGTCAGTTTTACTGTGGGGAGAAAAACATTCCCCATCAAAACCACGCACATCATTATAATATTTCACAGCATAATCTACCGCAGTAAGATTTTGGGGAATTGTTTTTAATACCTGTGTTGTTGCATGTACAGTGGGGCAAAAAAGTATTTAATCAGCCACCAATTGTGCAAGTTCTCCCACTTAAAAAGATGAGAGGCCTGTAATTTTCATCATAGGTACACTTCAACTATGACAGACAAAATGAGGGAAAAAAATCCAGAAAATCACATTGTAGGATTTTGAATGAATTTATTTGCAAATTATGGTGGAAAATAAGTATTTGGTCACCTACAAACAAGCAAGATTTCTGGTTCTCACAGACCTGTAACTTCTTCTTTAAGAGGCTCCTCTGTCCTCCACTCGTTACCTGTATTAATGGCACCTATTTGAACTTATCAGTATAAAAGACACTTGCCCCACTGTACATTGATTGATTGATTCATTAATCGTATTAATCATTAATGCGGCACAAAGATAAATAACATACATTTTTCGAAACTAATCGAATAATTTTGTTAGATTGATTGCACCCATTAATAAAATGGCTGTTCCAGTTAAAATGGTTTAGGTAGACTCCTTTTTACAATATTTCTAACCCTTAGTCATTCTGAGTACAGATTGAGGGTGAATTAAAAAGTTAAATTGAGGCCTCCCGCGTGGCGCAGTGGCCTCCCGCGTGGCGCAAGGCACTGCTAGCAGTATCACTAGAGATCCTGGATTGAGTCCTATGGAACGCCGTTTGGGTTGTGAAGCACATGGTCGAAACGTGGTCTTTTTAATGCTACGCTTGTGAAAGAAAAGTAGGTGCAGGCGCTAAATTAACACGTGCATGCATTAAGTTTAACGTCCTCACTCGCTAAATTAACGCCTATATGCGTCAAATAAGCGCTTGCATGCGGTCCAACATGTACTCAATAAACGGCTGCAAGCGGTCCTGCACACATCAAATTAACGCCTACAGCTGCTAAATATACACCTACACACGCTACCTTAAAGCATTCTTTAATATGCAAATATTACCAGCCAATTTCACTAGATCTTCCTTTCAATCAGATTTCACAGTTTGAGGGAACGGTTTTGTCTTTTTAAATTGTTTGCTGATTCATAAAGTTTATCAGCTAGTTTACAGTGGAAGGATCTGTTTCTCATCACTGGCTATAACATTCAGCTAACATTTAATCTAGCACCAGGATCAGCAGTGCTTAGCATAAGCTAAGTCAGATACTGGCCAGCTAATTTAGCTAACGTCGGTAGCCTCGAACCCCAGACATATCATATCACATAGTTAGCATCAAACTTTGCCCGGCCATACTGCTAGCCGCAGTGAAAGGCGCCTCTTGTGTTTTTATTAATAGCCCTGCTGAAAAAACATGTCAACTATAACAGCCATGGAAACACATTGGAGTATGTTAATACTATCAAGGTAAATTACATACTAGCAAGATTGTTGCTTGAATGCAGGGCCAGGCATACAAAAACATCCGGCTGGGGCTAACGCTAATCCTTTGTTGTCAATTTCTGGACTAGGTTGTCTTTATTTTGCTTAATTAATAATTGACGAAAGACAGGCTACCTAAATGTGACTTATCGGCTACTACTGAAGCAAGACATGTTTTTGTGTTACATTTTTAGAACAAAACCTTGTATTTAAGCAAAACAACAGCTGAAGGTAGGCAACTTCTTCAGCCTGACTGGCTGACATCTCAATACTAGCGATTAGCTTTAAGACACTGAAAAGCTCACATGAAACAAATTTGGCCAGGGACAACCTTGTAAAACCTTTGCTAACATCTACAACATATCAGCTTTTGAACAGAGTAGACTTCCATGTGCACGTTCACTTCACTTTTGTAATATTTACATTCCATCGAAGCCTATTAGGGTAAAATAACAACTTCAGGCATAAACCCAGAACTATATAGCACTGCTTCAAAGGAATAGGGTTCCCATTCCTTCTGCTTTATTTTCACACAATTGTGTCTTGCAGAAGGGAACCATGAAGAGGAGCTTGGAGTGGGCAAGGGGGAGGCTGAGGAAGCAGTAGAGAAGACCTGATTCATCAAGTATCACAGTTAATTCTGGTGATTCTCACCTGGTTGGCATTCACAACACAAGGTATGCAACATTAAGCCCAATCAAATATCCAATGTTATTAAAACATGAAGCCCAATCTACAGTCAAGCAACATTTTAATGTCAGTTGTGTGTTAATGTTATGAACTATAAACAATCTATGGTTCTTGGAGTCAATGAATCAATTGACTACAATTAGAGATGATTTTAAAACCACTGTGCCAGTAAAGATGACAAAAAAAAAGAGTCTTAACTTTAAAAAAAAAAAAAATCTGACACTTCAATCCGACACTCTTGTTAATGTTTGACGGCAGGCAGAACGTCTTCATCCACCGTAGGATGGGGAGCCGCCGATTGGCATTTTTGACAGCGGTGTCTGTGTGGGTGTGCCAGGAAAGGACGTTAGAAGTTAGATCCCCATGATATCGAAGCTTCTTAATATTTCCACTGCAGCCAAGGTCGATTACAAAAACTGGAACAATAGATGTTGTGTAGCACACGGTAGAACAAAAAATTCACTGGACCAGCTCCAGTATGCCTGTTCTCCCAACAAATTTGTCCAATTATGCATTTTACATACGTAAGAGTGTGCTTTCTTTTATAGCTCTGCTTTCAACACCATCCTGACCCACAAACTGGTTAGCAGACTCATGCCTCTGGATGTAAGCACTGTAAAAACAAATCCAATTTTTTTTTACATTATCACAAGAATGTGTATCCCCAGAATGGACCCAACACCTAAACATGCTGACAACACTACCAAGATACACCTGATCACTAGTGATCATGAGTACATGAAGGAGCTGTGGGACCTGACACGACGGTCCCACAGCCTCGGCGTAAGCAAAACAAAGTAGATGGTGAGACTTAATGACCTTTCTCCCATCTACTTTACATTGACATAGATGATCGGCAGCTTCAAGATTCTGGGCACCCAGATATCCTTTTCTGCCTTTTTAGTCACATCACTCAAAAAAGTCTCACCAGCGCTTCTCCACTACCCTCATGAACTTGCTGCACCACAACCTATATACCAACTACATTGTCTGTTTTAATTGCCATAACACATGTAAATGAAATGTTGTCCATATTTACTGTAAGATTTATTTATGGTAACATTGCACATATTGTAACATTATAGTCCCTTGACATACATGACTTAACTACTTTGCATAATTCTCAGTTTACCAACTAAGAAATCATACATGTATTAAAATATTAAACCTGCATTATGTATTACTGTGTCCAATTGATTCTGGTTGGTTGTAATGTTTTTGAAAACTTCACTACACAACTTTTTTTTTGCTGATGGCCAATCCTGTCGCAAACTTTCCTAATATCAATCCTTTTCGGACACATCACCAATTAACATTGGCTGCAGTATTACGAACTAGGTAGTCATACAATAAACATTTTGGATTAGTCCGCTTAAATGAATTCTCTTTAAATCAAATAAAATGTTATTTGTCACATGCGCTGAATACAACAGCTGTAGACCTGTAGACATGTAGACCTGTAGACCTGAGTACAACAGCTGTAGACCTGTAGACCTTAAAGTAACAGATAATTAAAGAGCAGCAGTAAAATAACAATAGCGAGGCTATTTCACAGGGGGTACGGTTAGTCAAAGTAGTATATACATGTAAGTATAGATATTAAAGTGAGGGGGGGGGGCAATGCAAATAGTCTGGGTAGGCATTTGATTAGATGTCCAGTAGACTTACGGCTTGGGAGTAGAAGCTGTATAGAAGCCTCTTGGACCTAGACTTGGCTTCTCAGACTTCTCTGAAGAAGCTTGAGTGTCTATTCATGTAAGGCAGGAGACCTAAACACGCCAGACCCTCTTTGAATCTATAAAGTAAAAAAGTCACAAAGTATTTGCCCTGAAGAATTCAACTCAGGTTATGAGATTCCTTAGATATATGGAACCTCACTGCTCAAGAGCATCCCGTAGCCTGCTTTCTAAGTAGAACTTTGTGGCTGACTCCACCAGGGCATCACTCTCCAATGAGCGAATGTATCGCACTGAACCCAACATGACCAGTTGTTCGGAGGCTTCCATGACCGCCGATTGTGCCTCGTCAACAGTTTGTGCTAACTGGATCTTAGTTCAACAGTGAACAGTGTTTTGTGACAAATTAGCAAAACGATAAACTGATTATCACTACCCTTAACTATTTTAAACTTCAGCTTCAATGCAGTAGGGAAGTCCCAAGGATCCCGGACAGCATTGGTGAATGGAGATTGGAAGTCATTTAATGCCTCTGTCTCTCTTTATTTCTCTTTCCATCCCGACTAGTAAATTAACTGATAATAAGACTCCACCATTTACAGTACATTTCAATGGATGGTGCTGGTTGGTAAAACAGGGCTACCTGAGATGGAGGTTATCATCATGTCAACTGCACATTAGCTTGAGGCTACAATCATCACCCTGAACCCAGGTGATGATTCTTCGGTATGTGTTGCAGTTGATGTTGATACCTTATCCATGCACAAACACAAGCATAACCACTCACTCGCACTGCTCTAACCAGTTGAAACGGTTTCATATTCAGACAAACCCAGATGCCAGTCGCCACTGCGTAACACAAAGTGTTAGAGTTTGTGAACCGTGGGCATAACACACAGACGGAACACTCTGCCAATCTGCTTTGTGAGTCAGTAAGTGCAAATAATTATAGTGAATAATCTGGGCTGCGTTGGCTGGATGTGTGCTAGAGGCAGAGGCAAAGTTATACACTTTGGAGAGGAGAGGACTGCATTCCATTTGGAGGAAACTCAAGAGACAACTCTGACTGATGGGAGTGGCTAATACGAGAAGAGAGGAGATCTCACCTGCCAAGCACAGACTAATTAGACTTTCTAATCTACAACCAGACATCGTAAGGCTGATTTTATCAGAGAATGAGGTGTGTG
Organism: Oncorhynchus clarkii lewisi; assembly: GCF_045791955.1. NCBI lineage: Eukaryota > Metazoa > Chordata > Actinopteri > Salmoniformes > Salmonidae > Oncorhynchus > Oncorhynchus clarkii. The sequence goes on along the minus strand of NC_092167.1, from coordinate 18,600,502 downwards.
ATAACAATACAACTGCAGGGTTATGTGTATGGTACAACAACTTACCCCTGACAGATGTCTATGACGCAATTCAGTGCAACAGACAGAGAGGTGCTGATGTGAGACTAATGATGATCTTCCTCTCATTATTACCATCAGTGGTTTCTCACGAGACATGAGTAAAAAGGTGTTCATTTCTCCCCACACAGCATTTTGACGCAGGCTATCATTCAGCCATTAGATTTGCAAGAAGACACAAAGCCTCCCGTTCCGCTTGTTTACACTGAGCTGCACTGGTGTCGGAAATAATCATGGTTACATTAAGACACCGTGGAGCCGGAGCTAGATGTGAAGTTCACAGGAGCATATCAAATTGGGTGTCAAATTAAAGCTCAGAGGTAAGGTATATTTATATTTTTCTAATATTTTCCATCCTAAGAATTAGGAATAAGCAAAGGCTTTGATTTCTGGTCAAACAGAACAAGTATTAAAAGGTATTAGAAATGCATCAAAACACAATGCTGAAGTAAAGACCCCTGCCAACTAATATCAGCACTTATATTTAGTTTTGGAGAAATGTTCTGCTTTCTTTAAGTTTAAGAAACATTGCATGTACCTTGAAATTCCATGACTAAAAACCCACATATATATTTTTTATTTCTCTCCCCCATGAGGAAAGTTCACAGAAGTAACAAGTAAAGGTAGACCTATCAATTAGTTTGTGTTTTATTGAATTTCCAGAATAAAAAATCTATGTGAAATTATAATAGTCACAACCACAGTTGGGTTCACAAGTTCGGACAGCACAGTACAGTAGGGCAAGGAAAAGTAGAGAATAGTTCAGTACAACACTATTCTATACAGCACAGTATAGAAACGTAGAGTATAGTAGTACTGTACTGAACTGTACTGTACTATGCTGTGCTTTTTGGAAAAAGACATTTAAAATTTAAAAACATTTATTTAAATTCTGTTACCAAACTTTGCATCTGCACAGTTATTCGAGTAAATGTGTTTTGGTAAAATTTGCAGTGTAAATTGTTAAAAGTAGTCCTTGTGCATGGAGCTGTATGGTTTGTTAAACTTTGAAATCAATGGTTTTTGCTTGGCATACATTTTAAGTGAAAAATCGGAGTCTCAGTGCAATTCCGTTACTGTGGAATGCATGAGCATTGGAAATGTTACGAGGAGTTTTGGTTGTCAGGTAAAATGTACGAGAGTAAAAGTTGTCAAAAATATTAACACTCACGTAAAGTACCGATACTTAAAGCTAGAATCCTTAATTGAAACAATAACAAAGCCATCACCCCACCTCTGTTTTGGTAAAAAGCTCAGGGATGGGCCTGGAGAATTGTAACCACTCTCATATTCATAGATGGAGCTAAGGAATGACTATGCATGATATTAAAATTATAGTTTTACAGTACTTATTGTTTTGCCTGTACAGTGTTTATTTACATTTCAATTCTTTACAAACAGTGGAGGAAAACAAGCATATATTTTGAGTTACTACAGTTGAACTAAGCTCATTGAAATAGATAAAAATGTAATTGACACGTAAAAACTAAGTTTCAACAAGGTTTAAGAAAATAGCATGGCACTCCTATGCAGCAACACAAGTTGTTCATGATATAAATGATGCCGTCGACAAGAAACAGCACGGTGTCTCCCTGTTCATTGAGCTGCCAAAGGCAGTTGACACAGTTGATCATGACATCATACTGCAAATACTTGTCAATGCAGGATTATCTGATCACACAGTCTTATAGTTCAAATGCTCCCTGTCAGATAGAACTCGGTGTGTCCAGTTTGATGGCAAGTCATTTTGATATGTTAACTGTCCAGAAGGGGGTGCCACAGGTGCCACATCACAGACACCGACAGCACGCTTCCAGACAAACTAAACACCTTCTTTGCCCGCATTAAGGATAATACAGTGCCACCTTTGCGGCCCGCTAACAAGAACTGCACCCTCCCCCTCTCCTTCTCTGTGGGTGACGTAAGTAAAACATTTAACCTCTTGAAGCTAGGGGCACTATTTTTATGTTTGGAAAAATAACGTTCCCAAAGTAAACGGCCTATTTCTCAGGACCAGATGCTAGACTATGCATATAATTGACAGATTAGGATAGAAAACACTAAAGTTTCCAAAACTGTCAAAATATTGTATGTGTGTATAACAGAACTGATTTTGCAGGCAAAACCCTGAGAAAAATCTAACTAGGAAGTGGCTTCTATTTTGAAAACTCCATGTTCCATAGCCTCCCATTGCTCCATTTAAAGGGATATCAACCAGATTCCTTTTCCTATCGCTTCCTCATGGTGTCAACAGTCTTCATACAGAGTTTCAGGCTTTTATTTGAAAAATGAGCCAGAACGATAACATCGCGTCAAGTGGTCACATGAGTTTTGCTCGTGCAACAGAATTTGGACAGCTATTGTTTTTCCCTCTCCTACTGTGAAAGACATTTGCGGTTGATATATTATCGATTATATATTTTAAAAACAACCTGAGGATTGATTATAAAAAACGTTTGACATGTTTCTGTGGACATTACGGATATTATTTGGAATTTGTCGGCGTTGTCGTGATCGCTCTTTCCTGTGGATTTCTGAACAAATGCGCCAAACAAACAGAGGTATTTTGGATATAAAAATCATCTTTATGGAACAAAAGGAACATTTGTTGTGTAACTGGGAGTCTCTTAAGTGAAAACATCCGAAGATCATCAAAGGTAAACGATTAATTTGATTGCTTTTCTGATTTTCGTGACCAAGCTACCTGATGCTAAGTGTACTTAATGTTTTGTCATGCGATCGATAAACTTACACAAACGCTTGGATTGCTTTCGCTGTAAAGTATATTTTCAAACTCTGAGACGACAGGTGGATTAACAAAAGGCTAAGCTGTGTTTTGCAATATTGCACTTGTGATTTCATGAAAATGAATATTTTTTGTAATATTATTTGACTGAGGAGCTATGCTATTCAGCGGTTGCTGATGACAATTATCCAGCTTAAGGGATGGGTAGTGTGGTGTCAGGAAAACAACCTCTCACTCAAAGTCAACAAAACAAAGGAGATGATCTTGGACTTCAAGAAACAGCTGAGGGAGCACCCCGCTATCCACATCGAAGGGACAGTAGTGGAGAAAGTGGAAAGTTTTAAGTTCCTCGGCGTACACATCAACGACAAACTGAAATGGTCCACCCACACAGACAGTGTGGTGAAGAAGGCGCAACAGCACCTCTTCAAACTCAGGAGGCTGAAGAAATGTGGCTTATCATGCAAAACCCTGACTAACTTTTACAGATCCACAACCGAGAGCATCCTGTCGGGCTGTATCACAGCCTGGAACGGCAACTGCTCTGCCCTCACCCGTAAGGCTCTCTTGAGGGTGGTGTGGTCTGCATAACGCATCACCGGGTGCAAACTACCTGCCCTCCATGACACCTATAGCACCCGATGTCACAGGAAAAAGATCAAAGACAACAACCACCCGAGCCCCTGCCTGTTCACACCATTACCACCCAGAAGGCGAGGTCAGTACAGGTGTATCAATGCTTTGAGCAAGAGACTGAAGAACAGCTTCTATCTCAAGGCCATCAGACTGCTGAACAGCAATCACTAACTCAAAGAGGCTGCTGCCTTTATGGGGACCCAATCACTGGCCACTAACAAATGGATCACTAGTCACTTTAAACAATGCCACTTTAAATCATGCCACTTTAATAATGTTTACATTACTCATATCATATGTATATACTGTATTTTGTTTTACCATCTATTGCACCTTGCATTAGCCTCTCAGCCATCGCTCATCCATATACTTATATGTACATATTCTCATTCACCCCTTTTAGATTTGTGTGTATGAGGTAGTTGTTGGGGAACTGTTAGATTACTTGTTAGATATTACTGAACAGTCGGAACCAGAAGCACAAGCATTTCGCTACACTCGCATTAACATCTACTAACCATGTGTGTGTGTGACAAATGACATTTGATTTGATTTGTTCTTGGACCTCAATAATGTTGGTAGAAATGTGTCAAATCACAGTTATTTATTTTTGCGCAGCCACACTGAATAAGGCATTTGAAGATATGCAGTCTGCCTTTACTACTGTCTAGACTCAGCTCTGACAGATGAAGTTGCTTTTAAACGCTGAAAAGGCAAAGTTGATGGTTTTCAAGAAAGTGAAGATGAAACCTGACTCTTCCATGTATATTCACTATGGTGGACAAGCAACTTAAAAGTACTTGGGTTTCTTGATAGATGTGTATCTCACCTTTAAACCCCACCTCAAAGGTCTTGTGAAAAAGCATAGGCTCAAGTGTGGTTTTTATTTTTGAAATAAGTAACGTTTTCTTTTGAAGTCAGAATTAGGCTTGTTTCCGGTACTTTCGTTCCTGTAATTAATTATTGAGGTATATTGTTCATGTATGCCCCTGTGGCGTCATTACTTATGCTGGACACTGTGTACCATGGGGTGCTGATGTTTGTTACTAAGTCCAAAGCTTTGGTCACACATTACTGTACCCGCTATATGAGAGTGGGCTGGTCTTCCTTCACTAATCAGAGATTAAATCATTGGTATGTTTTTATTTATAAGGCCATATTGAGACAGCTCCCATTTTACTTGTGTAACATAGCCTGGAATGTGATTAGGACTATACAGTCTCCACGTGCGTCCTTTACCAGAGGGTTGTATATATATACACAAGTGGCACACGTTTGAGGGTTGGTGTCAGGTTAAAGGAGTTTCTCCTTTTCAGAGCTCTTGGACATCTTGATAATCTTCAAGAGCTTTTTGAGCAGGGCCTTTCTTTTCCACATTGAAGGCCTTGCAAAAGTATTCTTCCTCCTTGGCGTTTGTCCTATTTTGTTGCATTACAACCTGTAATTTAAATAGATTTTTGTTTGGATTTCATGTAATGGACATACACAATAGGCAAAATTAGTGGAGTGAGATGAAAAAAATTACTTGTTTCAAACAATTCTAAAAAAGAAAAACAGAAAAGTGGTGCGTGCATATGTATTGATCCCCTTTGCTATGAAGCCCCTAAATAAGATATGGTGCAACCAATTACCTTCAGAAGTCACATCATTTGTTAATTAAAGTCCACCTGTGTGCAATCTGAAGTGTCACAAAAGTGTCACATGACATGCCCCAAGCAAGGGGCACCACCAAGCAGGTAAGCGGCACCATGAAGGCCAAGGAGCTCTCCAAACAGGTCAGGGACAAGTTTGTGGAGAAGTAAAGATCAGGGTTGGGTTATAAAACATATCAGAAACTTAGAACATCCCACAGAGCACCATTAAATCCATTATTAAAAATTGAAAGAATATGGCACCACAACAAACCTGCCAAGAGAGGGCCGTCCACCAAAATACACAGACCAGGCAAGGAGGGTATTAACCAGAAAGACAACAAAGAGACCAAAGATAACCCTGAAGGAGCTGCAAAGCTCCACAGCGGAGATTGGAGCATCTGTCTATAGGACCACTTTAAGCCGTACACTCCACAGAGCTGAGCTTTAAGGAAGAGTGACCAGATAAAAGCCATTGCTTAAATAATAAAATAAGCAAACACATTTGGTGTTCACCAAAAGGCATGTGGGAGAATCAACAAACATATGGAAGAAGGTACTCTGGTCAGATGAGACTAAAATTGAGCTTTTTGGCCATCATGGAAAAAGCTATGTCTGGCTCAAACCCAACACCTCTCATCACCCCGAGAACACCATCGCCACAGAGAAGCATTGTGGTGGCAGCATCATGCAGTGGGGATGTTTTTCCATTGGCAGGGACTGGGGAAACTGGTCAGAATTGAAGGAATGATGGATGGCGCTAAATACAGGGAAATTCTTGAGGGAAACCTGTTTCAGTCTTCCACAGATTTGAGACTGGTACGGAGGTTCACCTTCCAGCAGGACAATGACCCTAAGCATACTGATAAAGCAACACTCGAGTGGTTTAAGGGAAAACATTTAAATGTATTGGAATGGCCTAGTCAAAGCCCAGACCTCAATCCAATTGAGGATCTGTGGTATGACGTAGTGATTACTGTACACCAGCGGAACTCATCCAACTTGAAGGACCTGGAGCCGTTTCTCTCTGCATGCAAGTGTCTGCCATTGCAGGGAGCATCTTGGGACTGTCAAAAAAACAAAAAAACACACCAAAAAACAAAACTACTGTTAATCTGCCCAAGATGCTAGGGTCACTTATTGGTTTTCAGCCTGCACACACATCTCCACATGATCAAATCAGCCGATAACACAGTGCAGAGACACACAACCCACTAAACTACGCTATATCAAAACCTGACTGCTGTGTTATGATAGCACCACAAGCCTCATCTCTCTCCCGTGTGGTGGTCCGACCGCACCAGGGTTATCCCGTTTAATAAGGGGAATAAAACGAAAATGGTCATCTAATCTGACCAGAATCACATCACAGATCACACACACACAAACCTTGTTTACTTTTAACTGGTCTGTAAGCTTGGATAAATACATAACTATCTACCTCACACCACACGGCTAGATGAAAGCAGATGACAACATAGTGAGCAGTATGGTGGTGAAAACATTTGATAGCATGGATGCCCTTTGAGGTATATACGTACAGTACGCTGCAGGGTTCCTCTTTGATTTAAAGGCCTAACCTCTCGTTATCTAATTGAGTAGATTAACACAAGGTCCGGAACTTAAATTGGGACTCTGGGGAGCAAGAGAGCCTGGGGGGTAGAGACAGTTGCCCCTTTCACCTCACCTGATGGTGATGTCATAGCGCCCACACTGATAGAGAGAGACACAGCAAACACAGTTGAAACAGTTGAAGCATAACAAACACAGTTGAGACACAACTAACACAGTTGAAACACAACTAACCCAGTTGAGACACAGTCAACAGAGAAAACATACACAGAAAACACACAGATGTACACTACACAGTGCTTGTTCGTTGGTATTTTCCACGTGACTAAACTGTAACAACGTACGATGCTCACTGAACCATTTCCAATTCTATTACCATTGTTGTTCATCAACGAGCGCACACGCTGAGAAACATTACACAATCATTTTGTCAATGGAGACGTCATTCCATCACGTGGAGTGTTTTTCATTTGGCTCCTGATCAGACCAAGGGGAAAGTCACACATGAGAGGGATGCAGAGTAACGTCTGTTTAGAATCAAAATGATCAAACTCAAGTTTTCAAGCACAATCAAAGAGGGCATATGATTAAATGACTAATTATCATTACAGAAATAGAGTGGTTAAAATCTGAAGCCTTATTATATGATTATTCTAAGAGTACAGTGGTTGGCTAACACACACACAATGCTGATTAATATTCTAGAACCTAGTTAGGTTCTTTGCTTGTAAACCCCTGCCTACTTTCCACATGAGGCTAATTAGCGATAGCAATTATCCTGCCTTCCTTGCTGTTATTATGATTGGGGCCAAGGTACATGCTTGCTAATTCAGGTGCTGCAGCGAGCGACTTTGAAACCTCTTTGGTTGTAAATAAACACACAGGCTACCACACACACACACGCAGACGCACGTGCACGCACGCAGACACACACTAAGCAACTAAAAAAAAACACACACCTTTTTATTTGGAGGCATCAGCAAAGAGCAAACCGGGGTCATTAAGGTCATTAATTACACGCAGTAGGATCAAAGTTCATGTTTTGATGAGTCTTTTCTCTTTCTTTTCTCATTGGTTACCTGATGGAAAAATCACATGATTTCACATGTGGCATTTCCACATGGTTTGCACATGTGAAATCATGTGTTTTGGAACACTTCACATGTGATGATATTTCACATAACCTTTCACATGAGATTTCACAAGTAATGCCCTGCAAACAAAAATGAAACGTCATGCCACACACAATGATTTTAAATTCTAAATCTGACACTTATGCTTACCTTGTGCTTGTTTATTTACACAGCAATTGTTATTTTTACCAGGGATTTGAACTCACAATCTCTTGGTTCGCAGCATTCAGATCTTTCTGCTACACCACAATGTATGTGTCAGTAACTGATTTCACCTGTATTCCCACACTTTGGACTTCAAAGTAAATCTCAGCTTTTTTAAAACATGCACTAAATAAAAATGATTAGATTTGTCATAGTGATTTAGGAGTAACATTAAAGCAGAATGATATGCCCCACCAACATTAGACAACTATACAGAAAACCCTCAAATTGCTGAAATAAGTTAATTAAATATAACATTTGAGAAAATAGTAGTGGGGATGGCACTCTTGCTAAGTGCAGAGATACAGTTGAAGTCGGAAGTTTACATTCCTTGCTTAGGCAAATACATTTAAACTCAGTTTTTCACAATTCCTGACATTTAAAGTAAATATTCCCTGTCTTTTGTCAGTTAGGATCACCAATTTACTTTAAGAATGTGAAATGTCAGAATAATAGTAGAGAGAATGATTTATTTATTTCTTTCATCACATTCCCAGTGGGTCAGAAGTTTACATACACTCAATTAGTATTTGGTAGCATTGCCTTTAAATTGTTCAACTTGGGTCAAAGCCTTCCACAAGCTTCCCACAATAAGTTGGGTGAATTTTGGCCCATTCCTCCGGACAGGGCTGGTGTAACGGAGTCAGGTTTGTAGGCCTCCTTGCTCGCACACGCTTTTTCAGTTCTGGCCACAAATCTTCTATGGGATTGAAGTCAGGGCTTTGTGATGGCCACTCTAATACCTTGACTTTGTCGTCCTTAAGTCATTTTGCCACAACTTTGGAAGTATGCTTGGGGTCATTGTCTATTTGGAAGACCCAAGCTTAACTTCCTGACTGATGTCTTGAGATGTTGCTTCAATATATCCACATAATTTTACTTCCTCATGATGCCATCTACTTTGTGAAGTGCACCAGTCCCTCCTGCAGCAAAGCACCCTCACAATATGATCCTGCCACCCCCATGCCTCACGGTTGGGATGGTGTTCTTCGGCTTGCAAGCCCTCCCCCTTTTCCCTCCAAACATAACGATGGTCGTTATGGCCAAACAGTTATATTGTTGTTTTATCAGACCAGAGGACATTTCTCCAAATTACGATCTTTGTCCCCATGTGCAGTTGCAAACCGTAGTCTGGCTTTTTTAGAATGGTTTTGGAGCAGTGGCTTCTTCCTTGCTGGGAGGTCTTTCAGGTTATGCCAATACAGGACATGTTTTACTATGGATATAGTTACTTGTGTATTTGTTTCCTCCAGCATCTTCACAAGGTCCTTTGCTGTTGTTCTGGGATTGATTTGCACTTCTCGCAACAAAGTATGTTCATCTGTAGGAGACAGAACACGTCTCCTTCCTGAGCGGTATGACGGCTACGTGGTCCCACGGTGTTTATACTTGCATACTAGTGTTTGTACAGACGAACGTGGTACCTTCAGTCATTTGGAAATTGCTCCAAAGGATGATGTTGTCAAGAAAAGAGGCACTGAGTTTGAAGGTAGGCCTTGACATACATCCACTGGTAAACCTTCAATTGAATCAAATTATGTCAATTGGTCTATCAGAAGCTTCTAAAGCCATGACATAATTTTCTGGCATTTTCCAAGCTGTTTAAAGGCACAGTCAACTTAGTGTATATAAACTGATGACCCACTGGAATTGTGATACAGTGAATTATAAGTGAAATAATCTGTCTGTAAACAATTGTTGGAAAAATTACTTGTAACATGCACAAAGTAGATGTCCTAACTGACAAAACTATAGTTTGTTAACAATAACTTTGTGGAGTGGTTGAAAAATGAGTTTTAATGACTCCAAGCTAAGTGTATGTAAACTTCCGACTTCAACTGTATATTATAGGATATGAATGTTTAGGGGAATGCTGCAGAGCTTGTGGCATAGCAGAAAGGGTGTTGTACCTCAAATCCTGAATTTGTTTTTTGTTCACCTGTGAAGTGTTCCAAGAACACGTTTTCACATGTGAAAGGTCAGATGAAGTTTTCACATGATTTCACAATTCACGTGTGAAATCATGTGATTTTCCACTTCTGACGTCATGTGATTCAACATGAAACTCCACAAATGTTTGTTTTGTAGTAAGTTACCAGCTCCTGAGTTGCTGTGAATTTAGTGTAAACAACTTTTAATGTATTTCTACAGCTGAATTGTATTTTGTCAGCAAATATGCAACAACAAACTGTATTCAGGAAGTACACAGAAACTCAAATTGTAATTCTTCTTTTTTTTTATACTGGAAAACTAGGAATTGGGTTTACTTTCTGAATTGACTAGATATAACATAAATGGAATTGACCTAAACATTGGTTAAAAACCACACCTGGGAGATTAACTCACAATCTCTTAGATGACAGAAACCTAAAATTCCTGCTTCGCCACCAGGTCTGTGATCATGACAGAGATCGGCCACAGATTTATTTGCAAGTATACATTCCTGCACTTCGCTAACAGCGTCCCAAAATCAAGTCAATAATGGTGCAATTATCTGACAACACCAACTAAAAAGTAGCAGTGCTCAGGAACACTTGACTTTAAGGCCTAGATTCAGTCAGACCAAGCGTCAACACTTGATAGTGTTAAAGCTGTCAAATCTGTGAACGGCTGCTCGTGTGGTCATTGTCACAGAGTCACACCCCTCCTACTCTTGTTAGAAGTTCAATCAACAAATGTACATTGTTTAAAGCCCACTTTTGCAAGTCTCAGTCACAAATCAAGCATGACTCTTTCGAGTTCTCAGTTCATTTTTCACCAGTAAGGTGTTCAGAATGTTCTGGACATTGCTGACTCAAATTAGCAAAATATTCATAATTTTTTACTGAACAAGTCAAAAAGATCAGTTGTTAAAAAGAGCCAAACTTCCCATGACTATTTTATCAGAATTTAACAAGGCCACGGAACTAACAATATACAAGCTTAATGTTTATGAACAGACATTCCCTCTTATGGGAGACCAAACAGAGCAAGCTGAAAGCCACGCCTCAAATATGCCACTCCTGTAACCTTCTGACAGATTGCTGCTGTTACAGTATTCTGCCAATCAGCAAGTGATGTGCATGTTGTCACCAGAAGAGTCCGTGAAGGCACAGTAGGTTACTGGCAGGATTGCTAGTGGCAGCAAGTGCCCTGTAGGTTACTGGCAATGCTCTTCCAGTAAATGATTGTGACTTTTACAATAAGTATCCAGTTAAGAAATGACAAAGTCACAGCAACAAATTGCCATTAAGATCATGGAAAATGTACAATGACCACTTCAGCGTGCAGCTCATTGCTGACACATTCTCTTACCACGCTTACAGAACATATATCTTCAACAGAAAAACTCAACTTATGTTGGCATAACCATCAAACACTTAAACTGCTACAACACTTTCACTGACGGTTGGAAGAAATACAAATATATTTGGCAACGCTCAAAAATATGCTAATGAGCCCCACCAGTACATTGACCCCCACCTATTAAAGCGCATTGATGATCCAACCTTATATTTTAAATATTGGGCAGAAAATTGTCCCATTACACCTACAAAGTACAAAACGGTACCATGTGAGTTCATATGTGTACCTGTGAAGTTTACCCTGGACCTGTTTGTACTCCAGGTTACAATATCCTAACCATACCTTCGTTTTGTGTGTGTGTTAATATACAGTAAGTGTACAAAACATTAGGAACACCTACACTTTCTGTGACATAGATTGACCAGATGAAAGCTATGATCCCTTATTGATGTCACCAGTTAAATCCACTTCAATCAGTTTAGATGAAGGGGAGGAGACAAGTTAAACAAGGATTTTGACCTTGAGACAATTGAGACATGGATTGTTTATGTGTGCCATTCAAAGGGTGAATGGGCAAGACAAAATATTTAAGTGACTTTGAATGTGGGTAGGGTAGTAGGTGTCATGCTCATGGATCTGGTGGTGTAGCTGCACTGTGGGAGGACATTTCAGTTTGTCAGCTCCCAAGAGGTTATGAGTTGAAATCCCATTTAAGGCCAGGAAGGCGGGGTCACAGTATAAGATTGTATAGTAATTGAAGTCAGAATACAGTTGCATACTGTCATTTTATAGAAATAACACCTTTCAAGTTGTTATATACATATTTACTTTATTTTTTACTGCAACTTTAGACAAAGCCCAGAAATGTATTCCTGCCCATCTTCATTATATTACATTAGCTAGCAACCAAAATGTTGTGAGTTTAAATACCAAGTGATGTTGAGTTCCAAATAATCAGCATGCTATCGATTAACACCTGAATTTAGCTGTAAACTTCCAGTGGAATGTGACACAATGTCCTAAAATCGTCCCTGGAACAAACCGGGAACTGGACAAAAACTGCAGGAGACCATGACTGTTTAAATTGAATTAAAGTCAGTTATGTCTTTCAAAGTAAAATGTTCTAACTAACATTGGACTCCTGGGTTTTCACGCACTCAAATGTTGTCACGTGTAGTGTCACGGTATCACACGTGGAAACATTTATTTCACACGAGATCGTGTTTCCACACGTGCTCACATGTTGTCATGTTGTTCATGTTATCGTTGGCTGAGATTTTGCATCCCCCTGTTGACACATTTATTTCACACGAGATCGTGTTTCCACACGTGCTCACATGTTGTCATGTTGTTCATGTTATCGTTGGCTGAGATTTTGCATCCCCCTGTTGACACATTTATTTCACATTCATTTCACATGAGATCACGTTCTCACATGTAGTTTTATGCAGTGGTTTAAAGTACTTTAGTAAAAATACATGAAAGGATTACTTAAGTCATTTTTTTGAGTGAGTATCTGTACTGTACTATATTTTACTTTTGCTTTTACTTCACCCCCCCCCCCGTTGCACCCCCCTTCTCCTTTATTAGACCGGAAAATATCCACTATACCAGATGACACATACTTCCATTCACTTCAATCCCCATGTATCAAATATAAATGATCGTTTTCTTAGAGACTAGGGTGGACAGAGAACATATTCTTTGTCCACCCTAATCTCTCTTCCATAATTGATCATGGAAACAGAGAAAGAAAAATTGCATATAGAACATTTAGTTGTCTCAGATGTCCAAATGAGTCTTTCTTGATCCCGGTGCAAACGGTTTTATGAATTTTCCTACGGTCTTTGAGTATCCGTCTGAGAATACATGCCGCTGTGCAGTCGGCACACCGGCACGAGATAACGTTACACTTTGAATCTCCAACAACTTTCAGTCTAAATTCAGTCTGAGCTCCGATCCAGTGAATTTGCATTTGAAACATGGGCATGAGAGTTGACAGCTTCCATCAGATCACTCTGTTTCCCTCACTCTGAGTGCACTTCGCCTTCCACTCTTATCGGCTTCACAGAGTCAATACAATAATTACTTTTGATATCTACGGATCCTAGAGCAGAAAAATAGTGCACAGTAAGCTCTCCCTCTCTCTCTGAAAAAAGCCCATTATTTCCAACTCAGCAAGTTTGCCATAGACGACACCTTCAATGCCAAAGACCCACAGTAACCTAGAAAAATTGATTTAACATTTAATTAGATGATAAAGTGAAATAACAGAATAAAATCAATGTCACTAACCTAACATTACTGGGATTGGAATGGAAGAAAAAGCTTTAAGGAAAGCATATGGACATCGCTTCCTGACTTGAGGAGGGGTTTTGGCATGGGCAGTTATGATGTTTTAATAACTTCAAAGAGAAATCATTCTCACTGGCAAGTCTAATATACAACCGTATATTTGATATATCCTTCTCCAGCGAGACGATATAATGTTTAACCTCTGTTACTGTAATAATCCAGTTGAAGAAAACAATGTTTCAGATTTTACTCAACTTGGCAGAGGAGGATATGCCTGATACCTCTTTTCTATGCATCAAGAGATACAGATACAGATATAGATATATATATATATATATATATATCTTTCTCTCTCTTTGAGCCAGGGGTATAAGCTTTATGAATGGCATCTCTCATCCTCTGTGTCAGTGTGTATTTCTACCTCTGCTGCTGTCACCTCTAACCCTGCTCATGCTCTCTATTGCTTGCAGCCACTTCGGAGGGACTCTGACTGTCGGATGACTTTCCACAATATCAGAACCAAAATAACAACCATAAAGACACGCTAATCCAGGAGTTTCTCCAAAAGAAAAGAACAGACAATTCTAGAATAGAGTAGAATAGAACAGCAGCATGTACTCAGCAAGCAACTCATTTTAGAATGATTAATAGCAACCTGACCTGTTTAGTACACTGGCCTATCATCTGAATGTTAACATCCTGGTTGTAATATTAAGAGAGCAGACACACCTGAGCCCTATTAAAGCCAACAGACAGGTGGTGAGGAGTCTCTTGTGTTGTTCTGATACAGGATCCACAGTAAACAGCTGTATTCTCCTCTCCTCTCCTCTCCTCTCCTCTCCTCTCCTATACCCCTGCCATCTCCAACAGACTTCATATTCTAGATTTGTGTGTATAGCCCATTGTTTGTGACACTAGGGAGACTGGAGGTGACCCTTCAGTTGATATGCATTAGCTTTCCACAGTTTCTGGCAGCTATCAGATTCCCAACAACACGCTGCAAGGGGGGAAATTGAGTTTTAAGGCGAAGAGAGAAGATTTGGCTGCTTTTTAAATTTGTTACAGTGTCTGTAGCGCTCCCACAGGAGGTAAACTTCAATCTGAGGACGAAGAGGTCTGTGTTAAAGTAATATAGAGAGGAAAGCTGAGCCCAACCAACCTGTCAATGTGATTCTGCCTCTCCATACTCATACAGTGTTTTTCTATTGGTGTACAGCACTGGAGAAAGTACCACTGCCCTATCCACCAGGGGTTTGTCATTGTAGCCTAGGACCCATATGTCAGATGTATTGGTCTATGACATGTAGCATAAGTGTCAATTCAATTCAATAGCAGTTCAATTCAAATTCCATTGAAGCCAATTACCTGGACACTCAATGATAGACTGACTGAAGCTGTACATTAACATGCAACTCTTTCATAGCCTTCTCCCTCGCTCTGTGTATAGCTCTGGTCTGTGAGGAGCAGCTAGTGACAGATTTGAGTTGAAATCGTCTCTGACAGGCCAGGGCTGGCCCTCATCTCTCATTCTGAAGGCTAGTCTGTCAGCCTCTTTCCCCTTTCTCCTGCTCTCCATATCCTCTTCTCCCTACTATCTCTCTCTTTCCCTCCATTCCTGTCTCTTTCTGTCTTGCCACATCAGCTCCCTCCATTTCTCCATCTTTCCCAGCCTCTCCCTACTCCTTCTCTGTTGCTCTCTCTGTCTCTCATCCTGATAGACATTAATGTATTTAACCAGTGGTGTATTGAAGTAAGGGAGATGCTGATGATGGGTCAGAAGTTCCACATAGAGCTGTTATTATAACCCATTAAAACAACTCCTACGCAGTTGTACACATGGTTTATGTAACTGTGTATGCAGATGGTGTGTGTGCAAGTACACGCATGCTTAATAGTTTTTTTCACTTACATAGATTAGTACCCTTCACACTCCAAGTCCGCTGGGTACATCTGAAATGGCAGCCAATTTTTATACCTTTATCAAAGTAGGCAAGTCAGTAAAGAACAAATTCTTATTTACAAATACAGCCTACTGTGGAATAGTGGGTTAACTGCCTTGTTCAGAAGAACATATTTTTACCTTGTCAGCTCTGGGATTTGATCCGGCAACCTTTCAGTTACTAGCCCAACGCTCTAACCGCTAGGCTACCCACCACCCATATGTTCTATATAGTACACTTCTTTTGACCAGAGCACTTTGGACCCTGGTCAAAAGAAGTGCGCCAGCGAATAGGGGTACCATTTGAGAAGCAAACTCTATGTTCACCTCAAGGCTTGTCATTATATAAACTCAGCAAAAAAAATGAACGTTCCCTTCACTGTCAACTGCATTTATTTTCAGCAAACTTAACATGTGTAAATATTTGTATGAACATAACATGATTCAACAACTGAGACATAAACTGAACAAGTTCCAAAGACATGTGACTAACAGAAATTGAATAATGTGTCCCTGAACAAAGGGGTGGGGTTGGTCAAAAAGTAACAGTCAGTTTCTGGTGTGGCCACCAGCTGCATTAAGTACTGCAGTGCATCTCCTCCTCATGGACTGCACTAGATTTGCCAGTTCTTGCTGTGAGAAGTTATCCCACTCTTCCACCAAGGCACCTGCAAGTTCCCGGAAATTTATGGACACACCGCCTCAGACCATGACCTACCCTCCACCTCCAAATTGATCCCACTCCACATTACAGGCCTCAGTGTAACACTCATTCCTTGGACGGTAAACGTGAATCCGACCATCACCCCTT
Organism: Oncorhynchus clarkii lewisi; assembly: GCF_045791955.1. Taxonomy (NCBI): domain Eukaryota; kingdom Metazoa; phylum Chordata; class Actinopteri; order Salmoniformes; family Salmonidae; genus Oncorhynchus; species Oncorhynchus clarkii. The sequence goes on along the minus strand of NC_092167.1, from coordinate 18,584,193 downwards.
GTGAGACGAAACCGCAACTCGTCAGTGAAGAGCACTTTTAGCTAGTCCTGTCTGGTTCAGCGACAGTGGGTTTGGTGAGGACCTGCCTTAACACAGGCCTATAAGCCCTCAGTCCAGCCTTTCTCAGCCTATTGCGGACAGTCTGAGCACTGATGAAGTTCCTGGTGTAACTCGGGCAGTTGTTGTTGCCATCCTTTTTTTTTTTTTTTTTCCTAAGGGGTGGATCAGCTTAATATTGCGGAAAGAATGTTGCTTCCATCAATGTAATTGTCTGCATCATTTCCAATCCCCCATATATGTTTTTGGTAAATATACAGTGGGGCAAAAAAGTATTTAGTCAGCCAGTAATTGTGCAAGTTCTCCCACTTAAAAAGATGAGAGAGGCCTGTAATTTTCGTCATAGGTGCACTTCAACTATGACAGACAAAATGAGAAAAAAAATCCAGAAAATCACATTGTAGGATTTTTTATGAATTTATTTGCAAATTATGGTGGAAAATAAGTATTTGGTCACCTACAAACAAGCAAGATTTCTGGCTCTCACAGACCTGTAACTTCTTCTTTAAGAGGCTCCTCTGTCCTCCACTCGTTACCTGTATTAATGGCATAATGGTATAACAACCTCAAACAGTCACACTCCAAACTCCACTATGGCCAAGACCAAAGAGCTGTCAAAGGACACCAGAAACAAAATTGTAGACCTGCACCATGCTGGGAAGACTGATGATGATCACAAGAACGATGAGCAAATATCCCAGAACCACACGGGGGGACCTAGTGAATGACCTGCAGAGAGCTGGGACCAAAGAAACAAAGCCTACCATCATTAACACACTACGCCGCCAGGGACTCAAATCCTGCAGTGCCAGACGTGTCCCCCTGCTTAAGCCAGTACATGTCCAGGCCCGTCTGAAGTTTGCTAGAGAGCATTTGGATGATCCAGAAGAAGATTGGGAGAATGTCATATGGTCAGATGAAACCAAAATATAACTATTTGGTAAAAACTCAACTCGTCGTGTTTGGAGAACAAAGAATGCTGAGTTGCATCCAAAGAACACCATACCTACTGTGAAGCATGGGGGTGGAAACATCATGCTTTGGGGCTGTTTTTCTGCAAAGACACAGAGAAAAGGACGTTTCTTTTTTTGCTGAGTTTACATACATAAAAATGTGATATTGCTCATTTTATTTTAAACATGCAAATGTTATGAGCTCCACAATAAGATACTGTATGTTTAATTAACATGTAATTATTAGCATTGTCCCAGATAGCAGGCCTGATTTCTTTATTTAGTCTGTTTATCTATTCAGGTCTATTGTATTAGTTTTATGTTCATTACCCAAAGCTAATGAGGGTGTGTGTGTGTGTGTTTGTGCATGCTTGTGTTCATCTTGTGTGTTTACGTGTGTGCCTGCACACACGTGTTTGTCTGTTCCCCTGTTCACATAGTAATTTGCAGTAAACAGGGCCCTCTGAGACACAGGCCTGCCTGGATGCATTTTTCAATTCAATCATCATTAGCCCGGGTCTCACTGATAGCCCAACAATACACACACACGCACACACACACACAATGGAGATAAAAGCACACCTGCTTCTCTCCATGCTCTCAGGTACTGAGTAGGAATACAGGATTAGCATTGAGTAGGTCAGAATATGATGTGAATGGGAACAAGCATATTGAAGTGCTAATGTGCTCACAGACGTGAATATGTACACTGTACGACATTAGTGACTAATCGTATTCCAGTTACAGCCACTCATAATCACTTATGATAACCCTAATCCTAGACTAGTGCTAGCCCTAATTTAAACCATTTAATCCCATTGGTCACAATACCAAACAATATTTGTACTTTGCAAGCGCTAGATAATTTGTATTTATCAACAAATAAGTCATATGTTAAGCATTATTAAGGTGTCTACCTGTAACGGCTGTCGTCAGTGGAAGAAAGTGAGGACCAAGGTGCAGCGTGGTAAGTGGTCATGATTTTTTATAATAATCAAAACTGAACAATGAATAACAAAACAACAAAGAAACAACCGAAACAGTTCTGTCTGGTGCAGACACACAAAGACTGAAAACCGAACACCCACGAAACTCAGGTGGAAAAAGGCCACCTAAAGTATGATTCTCAATCAGAGACAACTAACGACACCTGCCTCTGATTGAGAACCACACCAGGCCAAACTCAAAAACCAACATAGAAAAACAAACAGACTGCCCACCCCAACTCATGCCTCTGGCGCAGGACGTGGAACCCACTTCACCATAGTTTTTCTCCGCCTCTTTATTCGCCTCCGTGGCATCTTAAGAGCGGCGACCCTCGCCGCCGACCTCGGACTGGGGACCCTAGCCACTTGTCCCGAATGGACGGGAGATTCCGGCAGCACCGGATGGACGGGAGATTCCGGCAGCACCGGACGGACGGGAGACTCCGGCAGCTCCGGAGTGAAGGGTGATTCTGGCATCGCCGGCGTGACAGGCGACTCTGGCAGCTCCTGGCTGACTGCCAGCTCTGGCAGCTCCTGGCTGACTGGCGACTCTGGCAGCTCCTGGCTGACCGGCGGCTCTGGCAGCTCCTGGCTGACCGGCGGCTCTGGCAGCTCCTGGCTGACCGGCGGCTCTGGCAGCTCCTGGCTGACCGGCGGCTCTGGCAGCTCCTGACTGGCGGGCGGCTCTGGCAGCTCCTGACTGGAGGGCTGCTCTGGCAGCTCCTGACTGGCGGGCGGCTCTGGCAGCTCAGGACTGGCGGGCGGCTCTGGCAGCTCAGGACTGGCGGGCGGCTCTGGCAGCTCAGGACTGGCGGGCGGCTCTGGCAGCTCAGGACTGGCGGGCGGCTCAGGACAGACGGGAGACTCTGGCAGCTCAGGACAGATGGGAGACTCTGGCAGCTCAGGACAGACGGGAGACTCTGGCAGCTCAGGACAGACGAGAGACTCTGGCAGCTCAGGACAGACGGGAGACTCTGGCAGCGCTGGAGAGGAGGAAGGCTCTGGCAGCGCTGGACAGGCGGGAACACCTGTAAGAAGGAGACGGAGAGACAGCCTGGTGCGGGGGGCTGCCACCGGAGGGCTGGTGCGTTGAGGTGGCACCAGATAGACCGGACCGTGGAGGCACACTGGAGGTCTCGAGCACCGAGCCTGCCCAACCCTACCTGGCTGAATGCTCCCTGTAGCCAGGCATGTGCGGTGAGGTGGAATAGCCCGCACTGGGCTGTGCTGGCGAACCGGGGACACCATGCGTAGGGCTGGTGCCATGTACACCGGCCCGAGAAGACGCCCTGGAGACCAGATGCGCTGAGCCGGCTTCATGGCACCTGGCTCGATGCCCACTCTAGCCCGGCCGATACGAGGCGCTGCAATGTATCGCACCGGGCTATTCTCTATTCCTGAGCATAAGGACTTAGAGGGATGGCTGTCCTTTGGTGGTGGGTGTTTCTGTAACGGCTGTCGTCCGTCGATGAAGGTGAGGACCAAGGTGCAGCGTGGTAAGTGTTCATGATTTTTAATAATAATCAAAACTGAACAATGAATAACAAAACAACAAAGAAACAACCAAAACAGTTCTGTCTGGAGCAGACACACAAAGACTGAAAACAAACACCCACGAAACCCAGGTGGAAAAAGGCTGCCTAAGTATGATTCTCAATCAGAGACAACTAACGACACCTGCTTCTGATTGAGAACCATACCAGGCCAAACTCAAAAACCAACATAGAAAAACAAACAGACTGCCCACCCCAACTCACGCCCTGACCATACTAAAATGAAGGCAAAACAAAGGAACTACAGTCAGAACGTGACACTACCATAAATCAGAGAAGTTTGATATGATTTCTCAAGGTGATCACAAAACCACAAGCATAAATCTACAAGGTTAACTTTTACAGACAAATTTGGCATCGGAATTTGGTATTCAACCGTTTATAAAACAAATATATTGTTGAAATGTGTCGTGGCAGAATCAGAATTCTTTAGGTAACATTTATAAATAAGATGTTTTATTAATTTTTATAAGTATGCTTATGTAGAAAAAGTTACTTGGGCCCAGAGAGGGGAGAGGTCGGGTTAGTCTTATCTGTTAATGTGTCTGTAAACTATTCCTAAACCATGTGAAGGGATGGTGTGATTAATGGGGAACCAGTTAGGTTGGCTCCACAATGTCTGTGTGCCAGTCACGTCTCACTGTAAGCTTGTCCAGGAGGGGGAATGTATTTGACATATGCCATTGGATGAGGTAATGTTTTGGGTCCTAAGTGGTACCAAAAATGAGATAGGAGCTTTGGTTTAGGAGACCAAACTGAACGATAATTTATAGCTAATGCTATACATTATGGGATACTCATTTTTCTGGTAAAAGGTTATTTGTATAATGTTCCTAAGATCTGTTATTCGTCATGTGAGTTTTGATGGGTGTGTCTTGGCTATAAATAATACCAAGGACTGTTTTGTAAGCACTCTCAGAGAATTCATTTATGGCAGGTGTCGTTAGTTGTCACTGAATTGATCTGAGAGTCACGGGGCTATGGTGAAGCTCATATAATTAAAGATGGACTTTATGATAGCTCTGACTTGTATGTGGTTTGCTCTCTCATGATTTGGTAATACAGAATTTCCACGACAAATGTATAAATGTTTTCTTTCTAAATGTAATGTATAAAGGGTATAGTTAACATATGTGCCTACATTTTCAATACATTGAATCCATGATGCTCGTGGTATATTAAAATATGTATCTTAACGGTCATATTTGTGACCAATGGAATAATACATTAGCTCTAGCAGATTATACTTTTTTCAGTAGATTGAAGACGAGTTCGGTTATGGATATACTTGATGACAGCGGTGTGAAGTACTTAAGTAAAAAATACTTTAAAGTACTACTCATGTAGTTTTTTGGTGTATCTGTACTTTACTATTTATATATATTTTTTTTTTACTGTTTTTACTCCACTACATTACTAAAGAAAATATGGAACTTTTTACTCCTTACATTTTCCCTGACACCTAAAAGTACTCATTACATTTAGAATGCTCAACCAGGATAGAATTATGGCACCCATCAATATAACAATTTGTCATCCCTATTACCTCTGATCTGGCAGACTCAGGAAACACAAATACTGTATTTGTAAATTATGTCTGAGTGTTGGAGTTTGCCCGTCTGTCCGTAATTAAAAAGAAGAACATTGTGCCGTCTGTTTTGCAAATTATAAGGAATTTGATGTATAGCATTTACTTTTACTTTGTACTTTTACTCTAGTATGACGATTGAGTAACCTGTTGTGACTAGGGGGCAGTATTTTCATTTTTTTTTTAAATAACGTACAGTGGTAGAAAAAGTACTCAATCGTCATACTAGAGTAAAAGTAACGTACCCAAAGTAAACAGGATATTTTGTTAGGACAAGATGCTAGAATATGCATATAATTGACGGCTTAGGATAGAAAACACTCTAAAGTTTCCAAAACTGTAAAAATATTGTCTGTGAGTATAACAGAACTGATATTGCAGGCGAAAGCCTGAGAAAAATCCAATCCGGAAGTGCCTCAGGTTTTGAAAGCTCTGCGTTCCAATGCGTCCCTATTGAGCAGTGAATGGTCTATTAACCAGATTACTTTTTCTACGTATTCCCCAAGGTGTCTACAGCATTGTGACGTAGTTTTACGCATTTATGTTGAAGAATACCCGTAAGTGGCTACATTGTGTAAGTGGTCACCTGATGGCTCTCAGTGACTCTCACGTAAAATACAGAGAGAGCCATTTTTCCAATCAGTCCTACTGAAAAACCAATTGTCCCGGTGGATATATTATCGAATATATATTTGAAAAACACCTCGAAGATTGATTATAAACAACGTTTGCCATGTTTCTGTCGATATTATGGAGCTAATTTGGAATATTTTTCAGCGTTTTCGTGACCGTAATTTCCGGGCGATTTCTCAGCCAAACGTGAAGAACAAACAGAGCTATTTCGCTTACAAAAATAATATTTTTGGAAAAAATTAACATTGGCTATCTAACTGGGAGTCTCGTGAGTGAAAACATCCGAAGCTCATCAAAGGTAAACTATTTAATTTGATTGCTTTTCTGATATCCGTGACCAAGTTACCTGCTGCTAGCTGGACAAAATGCTATGCTAGGCTATCGATAAACTTACACAAATGCTTGTCTAGCTTTGGCTGTAAAGCATATTTTGAAAATCTGAGATGACAGGATGATTAACAAAAGGCTAAGCTGTGTCTCAGTATATTTCACTTGTGATTTTCATGAATAGGAATATTTTCTAGTAATATTTATGTCCGTTGCGTTATGCTAATTAGTGTCAGTCGATGATTACGCTCCCGGATCCGGGATGGGGAGTTAAGTACATTTAAAACCAGAAACATTTAGGATTTTACTCAAGTAGTATTTTACTGGGTAACTTTCACTTTTACTTGAGTCATTTTCTGTTAATAAAGTATCTTTACTTTTATTCAAGTTTGACATTTGAGTACTTTTCCATCACTGCTTGATGATCTCAAGATGATGTTACAGATGATTTTCCCATTAATAATTATACAGTGTATTCGGAAAGTATTCAGATCCCTTGACTTTTTCTACATTTTGTTACGTTACAGACGTATTCTAAAACAGATTAAATATATATTATTTTTCAATCTACAAAACAAAAACAGGTTGTTTGCAAATATTTTAGAAACAAAATGAAACAGAAATACACATTTACATAAGTATTTAGACCCTTTACTCAGTGCTTTGTTGAAGCACCTTTGGCAGCAATTACAGCCTCGAGTCTTCTTGGGTATGACGCTACAAGCTTGACACACCTGTATTTGGGGAGTTTCTCCCATTCTTCTCTACAGATCCTCTCAAGCTATGTTTAGGTTTGCTGGGGAGCGTTGCTGAACAGCTATTTTCAGGTCACTCCAGAGATCTTCAGCTATTTTCAGGTCACTTCGATCGGATTGAAGTCCGGGCTCTGGCAGGGCCACTCAAAGACGTTCAGAGACTTTTCACAAAGCCACTCCTGCATTTTCTTGGCTGTGTGTTTAGGGTTGTTGTCCTATTGGAAGGTGAACTTTCGCCCTGTCTGAGGTCCTGAGCGCTCTGGAGCAGGTTTTCAATAAGAATATTTCTGTAATTTGCTCAGGACATCTTTCCCCCGTCTCCCAGTCCCTGCCGCTGAAAAACATCCCCATAGCGTGATGCTTCCACCACCATGCTTCACCGTATGGTTGGTGCCAGGTTTCCTCCAGACGTGACGCTTGGCATTCAGGCCAAAGAGTTCAATCTTAGTTTCATCAGACCATAGAACGTTTCTCATGCATCCCCCCATTATGCATCCCCACTTGCTCTCTCGTCAAACAGCATCCAAACAGTAGACCTTTGTGGCACTACTGCTGGTGCTTCTGCTCCATCTGATCCCTCTTCTTCCTGTTGCCCTGGTGCCTGAGCCAGCTGACTGCTGGGGCTGTCCCTCCCTGCTACTGAGGTAATTATTTGAAGAGCCTCATCAATCGCTCTGTCATCACTGAAGGCTAACTTCTTAAACCTGGGGCAGCGGTTTTTGATAGCACATGATTATATTCCATTCTGTGGAACTTTCTGTCCATTGATCAACGTAGTGTCCATCAACTCTGTCACATGTCCTGTGGTTACATTTGCTTTCTCTGGCGGCTTGCTGGGATTCGCTGCAGACTCTTACACAGGAGTATCATTTTTGAGGCTGTCACATAGCTGAAAAGAGAGAACAGTAACTTATTAGTTCAGGTTCATGTTTGTCTACTGATACTACATTTACATCTACTGCTCATATACATATATAGTACTGGATTAAATAATGATGTAGTAATAACTGCTTACTGTACCTCTCTCCGCTGATCTCCACAGTGACTTGTGCAAAGGGTTCCAGGACTCTGCACACCTCCTCCTCCACCTCCCATTCCTCTTGGGTCAGAGCATCAACAGGTGCATTGGCCAGGGTAGAGATGATGGCATCCTTTGACTCAAGAAACCGCTCAACATGTTGAATTCCACCTTGTAGTGCACTCTTGTTTAGGCCTCAGCTCAGGCATCCCCATCTGGTGTTGTGTTGACTTTAGTTTTTCAGCATTTACTGTGCGCCTGTGGAAGTGTTCCACAGCTGCTTTCACTTTGTCCTCAGTGGGCTTCATCACCTTCATCTGCTTACAGCCCAACACCGTGCAGGACGTTTGGCATAGAACACCAAGATTGGCAAATTCGCCACTGGTGCCCTGTGCTCTTCACAGATGAAAGCAGGTTCACACTGAGCACATGTGACAGAGTCTGGAGACGCCGTGTAGAACGTTCTGCTGCCTGCAACATCCTCCAGCATGACCGGTTTGGCGGTGGGTCAGTCATGGTGTGGGGTGGCATTTCTTTGGGGAGCCGCACAGCCATCCATGTACTCGCCAGAGGTAGCCTGACTGCCATTAGGTACCGAGATGAGATCCTCAGATCCCTTGTGAGACCATATGCTGGTGCGGTTGGCCCTGGGTTCCTCCTAATGCAAGACAATGCTAGACCTCATGTGGCTGGAGTGTGTCAGCAGTTCCTGCAAGAGGAAGGCATTGATGCTATGGACTGGTCCGCCCGTTCCCCAGACCTGAATCCAATTGAGCACATCTGTGACATCATGTCTCGCTCCATCCACCAACGCCACGTTGCACCACAGACTGTCCAGGAGTTGGCGGATGCTTTAGTCCAGGTCTGGGAGGAGATCCCTCAGGAGACCATCCGCCAACTCATCAGGAGCATTCCTAGGCATTGTAGGGAGGTCATACAGGCACGTGGAGGCCACACACACTACAGAGCCTCATTTCGACTTGTTTTAAGGACATTACATCAAAGTTGGATCAGCCTGTAGTGTGGTTTTCCAAATCCAAACCTCCATGGGTTGATCAATTTGATTTCCATTGATAATTTTTGTGTGATTTTGTTGTCAGCACATTCAACTATGTAAAGAAAAGCGTATTTAATAAGAATATTTCATTCATTCAGATCTAGGATGTGTTATTTTAGTGTTCCCTTTATTTTTTTGAGCAGTGTATTAATTTAAGTATTTTGATTATTCATATTTAATATTTGTTTTTATACAGTGCCTTGCGAAAGTATTCGGCCCCCTTGAACTTTCCGACCTTTTGCCACATTTCAGGCTTCAAACATAAAGATATAAAACTGTATTTTTTTGTGAAGAATCAACAACAAGTGGGACACAATCATGAAGTGGAACGACATTTATTGGATATTTCAAACTTTTTTAACAAATCAAAAACTGAAAAATTGGGCGTGCAAAATTATTCAGCCCCCTTAAGTTAAAACCTGTTGAAGCCAGGAGTTCCTCTAGAGGAACTCACCTTCATCTGCTTACAGCCCAACACCGTGCAGGACGTTTGGCATTTGCCAGAGAACACCAAGATTGGCAAATTCGCCACTGGTGCCCTGTGCTCTTCACAGATGAAAGCAGGTTCACACTGAGCACATGTGACAGAGTCTGGAGACGCCGTGTAGAACGTTCTGCTGCCTGCAACATCCTCCAGCATGACCGGTTTGGCGGTGGGTCAGTCATGGTGTGGGGTGGCATTTCTTTGGGGAGCCGCACAGCCATCCATGTACTCGCCAGAGGTAGCCTGACTGCCATTAGGTACCGAGATGAGATCCTCAGATCCCTTGTGAGACCATATGCTGGTGCGGTTGGCCCTGGGTTCCTCCTAATGCAAGACAATGCTAGACCTCATGTGGCTGGAGTGTGTCAGCAGTTCCTGCAAGAGGAAGGCATTGATGCTATGGACTGGTCCGCCCGTTCCCCAGACCTGAATCCAATTGAGCACATCTGTGACATCATGTCTCGCTCCATCCACCAACGCCACGTTGCACCACAGACTGTCCAGGAGTTGGCGGATGCTTTAGTCCAGGTCTGGGAGGAGATCCCTCAGGAGACCATCCGCCAACTCATCAGGAGCATGCCTAGGCATTGTAGGGAGGTCATACAGGCACGTGGAGGCCACACACACTACAGAGCCTCATTTCGACTTGTTTTAAGGACATTACATCAAAGTTGGATCAGCCTGTAGTGTGGTTTTCCAAATCCAAACCTCCATGGGTTGATCAATTTGATTTCCATTGATAATTTTTGTGTGATTTTGTTGTCAGCACATTCAACTATGTAAAGAAAAGCGTATTTAATAAGAATATTTCATTCATTCAGATCTAGGATGTGTTATTTTAGTGTTCCCTTTATTTTTTTGAGCAGTGTATTAATTTAAGTATTTTGATTATTCATATTTAATATTTGTTTTTATACAGTGCCTTGCGAAAGTATTCGGCCCCCTTGAACTTTCCGACCTTTTGCCACATTTCAGGCTTCAAACATAAAGATATAAAACTGTATTTTTTTGTGAAGAATCAACAACAAGTGGGACACAATCATGAAGTGGAACGACATTTATTGGATATTTCAAACTTTTTTAACAAATCAAAAACTGAAAAATTGGGCGTGCAAAATTATTCAGCCCCCTTAAGTTAAAACCTGTTGAAGCCAGGAGTTCCTCTAGAGGAACTCCCCCCCTCCCCCGTTCAGGTCAAACCGTGGCGCATGGAACGCAAAAATATTCTTAGAAATATTTAACCTCCACACATTAACAAGTCCAATAGCTCAAATGAAAGATAAACACCTTGTTCATCTACCCAGCATGTCAGATTTTTTAAATGTTTTACGGCGAAAACACACCACATATTCATATTAGACCACCACCGAAACCAAGACAAGAGGCAGCCATTTTGTCCCAGAAAATATAAAATTATAAAAGCAGGATTAAAAAATAAATAATTCACTAACCTTTTGAAAATCTTCATCAGATGACAGTAATAGGACATGTTACACAGTACATTTTTTTTTTCAATAATATGCCATTTATATCCATAAATGTCCATTTACATTGAGTTCATGTTCAGAAATTACTCAAAAATGTCCGCAGGAAATCTAGGTAGCGCGGCAAGATAACGTAAATAGACATCATAAACTTTGACTAAATATACATGTTCTACATATAGTTAGAAAGATACACTGCTTCTTTATGCAACCGCTTTGTTACATTTCTTTTTAAAGTTACAGAAATCGCACACTATTCAATATGCTGAGACGGCGCTCAGATACAAGCTACATTTCTCCGTAATGTTGGAGTCAACAGAAACACAGATTTCAGCATAAATATTCCCTTACCTTCGATGGTCTTCGTTCAGAATGTTCTGGAAGGCTTCATACTTACCCAATACATCGTTTGGTTTCAAGTCTTGCGTCTTTGTATTAGCTACTGCTAATAACATCAGCTGAAATGCACCCAAAATGTCCTCTGGTCCGGAAAAGTTGCGCATCAAAACTTCAAAATTACATATTATATGTCGACTAAACAGGTCAAACTAAGTGCAGAAGCAAGCTTTATGATGTTTTAAACACACAAAACAAATTTAAATTCAACCGGTCATCGTCTGGTCCTTTTTCAGAGTACTGGAACAAAGGAATGGCTGTGACCAATTCGCGCCCTAACGCACAGGTTTTTTCTCGCGGCACTTACTCAAATCACTCCCATAGGGCCAATTCTCGCGCGATTTGAACGATTAAACGCTCTACAGAATGAGGACATCTAGTGGAAGAGATAGAAAGTGTCCCCAGATCCATAAGTGGTTGGGAAGGGTGGGGGCGATGACGTCAAAGTTGCTCCAACTTTCATGACCACAAAACTTGTTTGGAAGAATGCCTGCCCTGTGAGTTCTGCTATACTTACAGACATAATTCCAACGGTTTTAGAAGCTTTAGAATGTTTTCTATCCAATAATAATTATTATATGCATATATTAGCAATTTTTGACAATTTTTTTTTTCAGTTTACTAGGGGTACCCAATTCCTCCAAAGGGGGCATAAGTCTGCCATGTTCTCAACAGGTTTAATACTTTGTAGCGCCACCTTTTGCTGCGATTACAGCTGTAAGTCGCTTGGGGTATGTCTCTATCAGTTTTGCACATCGAGAGACTGACATTTTTTCCCATTCCTCCTTGCAAAACAGCTCGAGCTCAGTGAGGTTGGATGGAGAGCATTTGTGAACAGCAGTTTTCAGTTCTTTCCACAGAGTCTCGATTGGATTCAGGTCTGGACTTTGACTTGGCCATTCTAACACCTGGATATGTTTATTATTGAACCATTCCATTGTAGATTTTGCTTTATGTTTTGGATCATTGTCTTGTTGGAAGACAAATCTCCGTCCCAGTCTCAGGTCTTTTTCAGGTTTTCTTCCAGAATGGTCCTGTATTTGGCTCCATCCATCTTCCCATCAATTTTAACCATCTTCCCTGTCCCTGCTGAAGAAAAGCAGGCCCAAACCATGATGCTGCCACCACCATGTTTGACAGTGGGGATGGTGTGTTCAGCTGTGTTGCTTTTACGCCAAACATAACGTTTTGCATTGTTGCCAAAAAGTTCAATTTTGGTTTCATCTGACCAGAGCACCTTCTTCCACATGTTTGGTGTGTCTCCCAGGTGGCTTGTGGCAAACTTTAAACGACACTTTTTATGGATATCTTTAAGAAATGGCTTTCTTCTTGCCACTCTTCCATAAAGGCCAGATTTGTGCAATATACGACTGATTGTTGTCCTATGGACAGAGTCTCCCACCTCAGCTGTAGATCTCTGCAGTTCATCCAGAGTGATAATGGGCCTCTTGGCTGCATCTCTGATCAGTCTTCTCCTTGTATGAGCTGAAAGTTTAGAGGGACGGCCAGGTCTTGGTAGATTTGCAGTGGTCTGATACTCCTTCCATTTCAATATTATCGCTTGCACAGTGCTCCTTGGGATGTTTAAAGCTTGGGAAATCTTTTTGTATCCAAATCCGGCTTTAAACTTCTTCACAACAGTATCTCGAACCTGCCTGGTGTGTTCCTTGTTCTTCATGATGCTCTCTGCGCTTTTAACGGACCTCTGAGACTATCACAGTGCAGGTGCACTTATACGGAGACTTGATTACACACAGGTGGATTGTATTTATCATCATTAGTAATTTAGGTCAACATTGGATCATTCAGAGATCCTCACTGAACTTCTGGAGAGAGTTTGCTGCACTGAAAGTAAAGGGGCTGAATAATTTTGCACGCCCAATTTTTAAGTTTTTGATTTGTTAAAAAAGTTTGAAATATCCAATAAATGTCGTTCCACTTCATGATTGTGTCCCACTTGTTGTTGATTCTTCACAAAAAAATACAGTTTTATATCTTTATGTTTGAAGCCTGAAATGTGGCAAAAGGTCGCAAAGTTCAAGGGGGCCGAATACTTTCGCAAGGCACTGTATATATAAATATATTTGGCTCTTCTGATATGCGAGCCTGCTCCCAACGTTCACCTAAAAGAGCCGGCTCTTAGAGCCGACTCGTTCGAACGACCCATCACTACACAAAATGGTGAACCTCTATAAAAATGTGTATAGAAAAGTATTTTGAAAATACAAATTACAGCTCTCGAAAGTATCTTGTTACAAAATACATTGGAGTGTAGTTCAGCCCAGTGTAATACAAACTACAAAATACTCGGAAGTTATTGAAATATATATTTCAAATACCTGTAACAGAAATATTGTCCATCTTTGAAAACAACTAGACAACAACCTCCAGGGACCATGACACAATGTTCTAAGAACGTATTTAAAAGAAATCCCTTGGGGAAGTCCCTGGAACAAACCGGAAACTAGACAAAACCTGCAGGGGACCATGGCTGTCAATTCTGCCTTTCAAAGTAAAATATAGTAAATTACATTTGACACCTGGGTTTTCACATGTGCTCAAATGTTGTCATATGTGTAGTGTCATTTCATCACATGTTGACATTTTGCATCCCCATGTTGTCACATTTATTTCACATAAGATCGAGATTGTGTTTTCGTATGTGCTTACATGTTATCACGTGTAGTTTCAAGGTATCACATGTTGCTTTACATGTTGTCAGGTGATCACATTAAATCACGTGATCACACGATATCGCAGGTTCATGTGTTCACATGTTAAATCCATTTGTTTCTTTCCAATAAGGGGTGTTAAAGTCACTAAGGAGTAGAGGAGGAGTACACCCACTCAGGCACTCATGCGCTCAGACTAACAGACACAGCAGTACCTGTGTTAGCAAGTACTCTTCATCTATAGAGGTAAAGTATACTGGTAAAATATAAAGTCTCAAAACACCATTATTGTGTAATGAAACAATGAAAAGTAGAGCACCTAAGCTGAGATCTGGTGTTTGAATGTCAACCCAATGTAAGTATTTTAAAACACAGAGTTGTAAAACGGGAATTAAGTACTCTGACACCCAAAGTGATTCTTCAACCTGAATATTGGTGTTTTTAGAGAGTGTTGCAAAAACACTTTTTGGGGTTTCAGTGCATGTAAAAGGTAGCATCAAAACACAAAAGCTGTGTTTCTCACGCAATCAATGGTTTCAATATGCAAATTATGATAAGGGCCTACGATATCATAACCGCCATCGATAAAAGACAGTACTGTGCAGCCGTCTTCATAGACCTTGCCAAGGCTTTCGACTCTGTCAATCACCGTATTCTTATCGGCAGACTCAGTAGCCTCGGTTTTTCGGATGACTGCCTTGCCTGGTTCACCAATTACTTTGCAGACAGAGTTCAGTGTGTCAAATCGGAGGGCATGCTGTCCGGTCCTCTGGCAGTCTCTATGGGGGTGCCACAGGGTTCAATTCTCGGGCCGACTCTTTTCTCTGTATATATCAATGATGTTTCTCATGCTGCGGGCGATTCCCTGATCCACCTCTACGCAGACGACACCATTCTATATACTTCCGGCCCGTCCTTGGACACTGTGCTATCTAACCTCCAAACGAGCTTCAATGCCATACAGCACTCCTTCCGTGGCCTCCAACTGCTCTTAAACGCTAGTAAAACCAAATGCATGCTTTTCAACCGCTCGCTGCCTGCACCCGCACGCCTGACCAGCATCACCACCCTGGATGGTTCCGACCTTGAATATGTGGACATCTATAAGTACCTAGGTGTCTGGCTAGACTCTAAACTCTCCTTCCAGACCCATATCAAACATCTCCAATCGAAAATCAAATCAAGAGTCGGCTTTCTATTCCGCAACAAAGCTTCCTTCACTCACGCCGCCAAACTTACCCTAGTAAAACTGACTATCCTACCGATCCTCGACTTCGGCGATGTCATCTACAAAATTGCTTCCAACACTCTACTCAGCAAACTGGATGCAGTTTATCACAGTGCCATCCGTTTTGTCACTAAAGCACCTTATACCACCCACCACTGCGACTTGTATGCTCTAGTCGGCTGGCCCTCGCTACATATTCGTCGCCAGACCCACTGGCTCCAGGTCATCTACAAGTCCATGCTAGGTAAAGCTCCGCCTTATCTCAGTTCACTGGTTACGATGGCAACACCCATCCGTAGCACGCGCTCCAGCAGGTGTATCTCACTGATCATCCCTAAAGCCAACACCTCATTTGGCCGCCTTTCGTTCCAGTTCTCTGCTGCCTGTGACTGGAACGAATTGCAAAAATCGCTGAAGTTGGAAACTTTTATCTCCCTCACCAACTTCAAACATCTGCTATCTGAGCAGCTAACTGATTGCTGCAGCTGTACATAGTCTATTGGTAAATAGCCCACCCATTTTCACCTACCTCATCCCCATACTGTTTTTATTTATTTATTTTTCTGCTCTTTTGCACACCAATATCTCTACCTGTACATAACCATCTGATCATTTATCACTCCAGTGTTAATCTGCATAATTGTAATTATTCGCCTACCTTCTCATGCCTTTTGCACACGATGTATATAGACTCCCCTTTTTTTCTACTGTGTTATTGACTTGTTAATTGTTTACTCCATGTGTAACTCTGTGTTGTCTGTTCACACTGCTATGCCTTATCTTGGCCAGGTCGCAGTTGCAAATGATAACTTGTTCTCAACTAGCCTACCTGGTTAAATAAAGGTGAAATAAAAAAATACAAAAATACGGAGATTTTTTGTTGTTGTGGAAATCCACCTTTATTTTTTCAATGCTTCATTTCGACAGATTACAAACAAGAGATCATACATTTTGTTGGACTTTTACCCACTCAACCAAACAGTCACACTGACTTCAAACAACCACCAACATATACACTGAACAAAAATATAAATGCAACAATTTCAAAGATTTTACTGAGTTACAGTTCATTTAAGGAAATCAGTCAATTGAAATACATTCATTAGGCCCTAATCTATGGATTTCACATGACTGGGAATACAGATATTTACTCTTCTGTAAAGCCCAGCTCTGTGGAGTGTACGGCTTAAAGTGGTCCTATGGACAGATACTCCAATCTTCGCTGTGGAGCTTTGCAGCTCCTTCAGGGTTATCTTTGGTCTCTTTGTTGCCTCTCTGATTAATGCCCTCCTTGCCTGGTCCGTGATTTTTGGTAGGCGGCCCTCTCTTGGCAGGTTTGATGTGGTGCCGTATTCTTTCATTTTGTTAATAATGGATTTAATGGTCCTCTGTGGGATGATCAAAGTTTCAGATATTTTTTTATAACCCAGCCCTGATTTGTACTTCTCCACAACTTTGTCCCTGATCTGTTTGGAGCTCTCTGTGCCGCTTGCTTGGTGGAGCCCCTTGCATAGTGGTGCTTCAGACTCTGGAGCCTTTCTGAACAGGTGTGTATATATATACTGAGATCATAGCAAAGGGGGTGAATACACACACACGCAACACTTCTCTGCCTGAATTGTTTTTGAATTTTTTGAGACATGTTATTTTTTCAATTTCACTTCACCAATTTAAACTATTTTGTTTATGTCCATTACATTAAATCCAAATTAAAAAATGAATTAAAATTACAGGTTGTAATGCAACAAAATAGGAAAAAAGCCAAGGGGATGAATACTTTTGCAAGACACTGTATGGCCCTAGACACCACCACCTACCCCCATTAAAAACCACTACCCCATTCCACTACTTTGACCCTATCTGCTCCTGCACCATGCCAACAGCCTGGGAGGACTGGACACCACCTCTCAACACACCCTGTAATTCTTCTGAAGTCAAATCTCGTATAGCCAAATACATCTCTGCAGCAGCCACCACAACATCCATTTTCTGTGACTTACGTTCCATTTCTGCGGTACAGTTGATAACAATTGCTATGAATGCTAAGAAGCCAACCTTACTGAAGCATAAATCCCTCGTTGGCCTAGCCCTCTGTGCTGGCACAAATCTACTACTCACTGCGACATGACCATAAACATGGCACCTGAAACAACGGAGTGGATTCGGCACAAAAGCTCTAACAGGATACCTGACCTGACATATCATACCATGACTTTGTCGGGTAGAGACTGACTCAAAAGGACTGACAGTGACTCCTCTGTTTCACCACGCTCCCCACCAGGTCTGCGTCGCACCAAACTGTGGGCGTCACAAACACCAGAAATCTCCAATTGCTCCATCACTACACACTACCCCAGAAATCAGTCCTTTCAATGGTGCCCTGTTTCTAAGAGTAAGTCCATCAAAGTCCACTATCGGTTACCTTCACTGATTCAGCTGCACCCAACTCCTTTCTTACCCACTTTCTCCAAAAATGTCTGTCCTACTGGACCAGATTCTCCTTCATCATGTCCAAACTCAGCGGTCCTCACCGCAGGTACTTAATCCTCACTCTCGTCAGGTTCCATCTATGAGCTACTGGAGCATGTATCCCTCTTTTTGATGCCAATCTTCCTCACCACACCGCTTCGTTCTACACTCAGCTCCTTCTCTGCGGTCATCGCTGCACCTGCCACCGCAGTTAATTCAACCTTACTCTCGTTACTCTCAATTTCCTTCTGTTGCTCTTCCAAAAGTTCTGTGTCATCCTGCATTCCATAATCACTCAAAACATGTTTAATTTTCTCCTTTTTTCCCCCTTGTCTGTCATCTTCTCCATCAGATCTTTCAGAAGGCTTGGGTAATCCCCCATTCCATATTTACACATAATACGTTCTAATATCCACTTTCCTGGTTTTTGTCTCCTGCCCACCATCTTACCACCCTAGCCTTACTCCTGTCCAAAGCGTGCAGTCTGGCCCACCATTCTCATTCCCAGATTCATATCCTATAACTGAGTTATGAAACTTCCTGAACCATATAAACCAGAACAACAATTTTAGTAACAGGTGTAATTAGTCCAAGTAACATACTGGATAAGTTGACACATTTTTTTATTTTTTTTATTTGAGTAGCATAAGATTAATTAATCAATCAATCAATCAATTCACATTCAAAACGTAGAGATTGAAACAAAATCTACCTGCAATAGAGCATGCTGGGAAATATGATAATGATGGGTGTGGTTTTGGTTCAACACTGGTTAATATTTACAACAATGAGTGTTCATTTAACATTTACAGTATTAATGTAACTCCTGAATCAACACTAGAAATGTTACACTGAAAAATCAACACAAGGAAACACTGGCCTATTTGCTGTGTATCCCTATCTCTCATTTCATAACTGTCTCAAAGTGTCCAAATATCCCCAGCATATGTAAGTAAATATCCAACTTAATATGTTGCTCAAAATGTAAGTACCTTTCATGAGGATAACCAAAGAGAGATACAATTGAGTGACTGAACAAACACATTGGAAGTCTTTGGGCTGGCTGGTAGCCTAGCAGTTAAGGGTGTTCAGTCAGTAGCTGAATAGTTGCTGGTTCAAATCCCTAAACTGACTAGGTGAAAATGATGTGCCCTTGAGCAAGGCACTTAACCCTAGTACAGTAGCTCTGGATAAGAGCATCTGCTAAATGACTGGAATTTAAATAGTTTTAATCACCTTGTATTTCCTGTTTGTAGAGGATTGTGGGTAATAAAAATAAATGACTTTATGATTCATTCACACAATTTTGTATAATTTTATTTATTTTTTATTTTTCCTTTATTTAAGTAGGCATGTCAGTTAAGAACAAATTCTTATTTTCAATGCTGGCCTAGGAACAGTGGGTTGACTGCCTTGTTCAGGGGCAGAATGACAGATTATTACATTGTCAGCTAAGGGATTCAATCTTGCAACCTTTCGGGTTACTAGTCCAACGCTCTAACCACTAGGCTACCTGCCGCCCCAAATGGACACTGTATGCATATTTGAAGAAAAAGTGTATTAGCATATTAGTATTAAGCAGCTTGTTGTGCCATGAGGTGTAATGGATCATTATGAGCGGACATCAAAACTTTCAGGCAAAAATGACGTTCAATGATAGGACGAGCCATTCCCACATTTAATACTAAAATAAAATACAATATCCTGCAAAACTGTCTGCAAAATATATACAGTATATCACAAAAGTGAGTCCACCCCTCACATTTTTGTAAATATTTGAGTATATCTTTTCATGTGACAACACTGAAGAAATGACACTTTGCTACAATGTAAAGTAGTGAGTATACAGCTTGTATAACAGTGTAAATTTGCTGTCCCCTCAAAATAACTCAACACACAGCCATTAATGTCTAAACCGTTGGCAACAAAAGTGAGTACACCCCTAAGTGAAAATGTCCAAATTGGGCCCAAAGTGTCAATATTTTGTGTGGCCACCATCATTTTCCAGCACTGCCTTAACCCTCTTGGGCATGGAGTTCACCAGAGCTTCACAGGTTGCCACTGGAGTCCTCTTCCACTCCTCCATGACGACATCATGGAGCTGGTGGATGTTAGAGACCTTGCACTCCTCCACCTTCCGTTTGAGGATGCCCCACAGATGCTCAATAGGGTTAAGGTCTGGAGACATGCTTGGCCAGTCCATCACCTTTACCCTCAGCTTCTTTAGCAAGGCAGTGGTCGTCTTGGAGGTGTGTTTGGGGTCGTTATCATGTTGAAATACTGCCCTGCGGCCCAGTCTCCGAAGGGAGGGGATCATGCTCTGCTTCAGTATGTCACAGTACATGTTGGCATTCATGGTTTCCTCAATGAACTGTAGCTCCCCAGTGCCGGCAGCACTCATGCAGCCCCAGACCATGACACTCCCACCACCATGCTTGACTGTAGGCAAGACACACTTGTCTTTATACTCCTCACCTAGTTGCCGTCACACACGCTTGACACCATCTGAACCAAAAAAGTTTATCTTGGTCTCATCAGACCACAGGACATGGTTCCAGTAATCCATGTCCTTAGTCTGCTTGTCTTCAGCAAACTGTTTGCAGGTTTTCTTGTGCATCATCTTTAGAAGAGACTTCCTTCTGGGACGACAGCCATGTAGACCAATTTGATGCGTATGGTCTGAGCACTGACAGGCTGACCCCACACCCCTTCAACCTCTGCAGCAATGCTGGCAGCACTCATACGTCTATTTCCCAAAGACAACCTCTGGATATGACGCTGAGCACGTGCACTCAACTTCTTTGGTCGACCATGATGAGGCCTGTTCTGAGTGGAACCTGTCCAGTTAAACCGCTGTATGATCTTGGCCACATTGCTGCAGCTCAGTTTCAGGGTCTTGGCAATCTCCTTATAGCCCAGGCCATCTTTATGTAGACAACAGTTCTTTTTTTCAGATCATCAGAGAGTTCTTTGCCATGAGGTGCCATGTTGAACTTCCAGTGACCAGTCAGTATGAGGGAGTGTGAGAGCGATGACACCAAATTTAACACACCTGCTCCACATTCACACCTGAGACCTTGTAACACTAACGAGTCACATGACACCGGGGAGGGAAAATGGCTAATTGGGCCCAATTTGGACATTTTCACTGAGGGGTGTACTCACTTTTGTTGCCAGCGGTTTAGACATTAATGGCTGTGTGTTGAGTTATTTTGAGGGGACAGCAAATTTACGCTGTTATACAAGCTGTACACGCACTACTTTACATTGTAGCAAAGTGTAATTTCTTCAGTGTTGTCACACGAAAAGATATACTCAAATATTTACAAAAAATGTGAGGAGTGTACTCACTTTTGTGATATACTGTACTTACTGTTGGTGGACTGACCACTGTGTTCAACATTGCTTGCCAAAATCGGTTAAACTGGCAAATGTTCGGATATATAAATCGGTGAAAATACTCAAGGAGAGGTGATCTAATTCTGCACTAGACAGGATTTTTAACACCAAAATAGTGTTTCCAACCTTTCCCAGTAGCGCTCCCAGTCCCTGGCACGGTGTTGTAAGCGGTGTTACAACACACCGTGTAGTGTTTCAAAACCGCTCAGGATGATTAGTTTCAATACTCCAGCAAAGTTGTCTCCTTGCGTTGGTGGCAGCATTTAACACTAGTTTTGCTGTTACAAAGCACTTCATATCAACAGTGTACATTTACATCACAGCAAACACAGTGAGTATGTTTACATGCACACTAATATTTAAATATTAGCCGGATTATGACAGTTAACTGAGTATGGCAATAGTCATGTAAACTATTGATTTTACAATAGTCATGTAAATCTTACTCTGTTTAATCAGCGTAAAATCAAATGAAGTATACGCCGCCAAATGAAGTATAGGTATTCACAATAATTAACATTTTGATGTGCATGTAGCGATACTGAATGACTCAGGATATACTGTATCTGTGGGTTTTTTTTATCCATGAGAAAGAAAGGGAAAAAGAAAGAGAGGAATCTCCAGGAGAGGAACACTCGTGCAGGTCCCTATGGAGAACATTCCCAAAAGAGAGAGAGCGAGAACAACCGGAATGACATGATGCTAATAAAGCGCTCCGTGTAGAGTCCCTGCTAAGGTACTGCTCTGACTGTCACTGTGTTCAAGCGGATCTAAAATTAACACAGGAATCAGTGCTACATGGTGAATAGCATTCTCCTGGGGCTGCAGTCTGTAGGAAAACACAGACGAAGCCCGAATAGAGACTTTACATTGGTGATAATTCAATTGCACATGCTTTTTGAAGATACATCTCAATGGTACAAAAGTAAATTCTGCAAAAAAAACACTGATAATATTACATGTGCTCACATTGGTTGGTGGGTATTTGATACTGCTGATGCAGAGATATGGAATATAAAGCTGTGGCAGAGAAGGTTTATAGCTTTCAAACTCAACTCTGGACCTCGAAGCCAGTTTCACTGTATTTTTTCGTTGTTCCCCTCTTATCATTGACTGATTTAGACTTGAGACACCAGGTGTGTGCCACTAATTATCCGGTAGAACCTGAAAACCAGCAGGCTCTGGACCTCGTAGGGTAAGAGGTGAATACCCCTGGTTTATAGGAACAGGAGAAAGAGGTATTCTGCTGTGTATCACATCCGGCCGTGATTGGGAGTCCCATAAGGCGGCGCACAATTGTCTTAGCATCGTCTGGCTTTGGCCGGGGTAGGCCATCGTTGTAAATAAGAATTTGTTCTTAACTGACTTGCCTAGTTAAATAAAGGTTAAATAAAAATAAAAAAATGACTCTACGGGTGAGAGGCAAGTAAACACCAGCATATACTTACAGACTGGGGAATCAGGTTCTCATACAATACACAAAATAATCCATATGAATTGATCTCAGTCCCCTCGCTATCCCCTACACCTACAGCATGTGTCAAACTCATTCCACGGAGGGCCAAGTGTCTATGGGTTTTCGTCCCACCCTTGTACTTGATTGATGAATTAAAGTCACTAATTAGTACGGAACTCCCCTGCCCTACAGCAACCCAATACATTGACAAAAATAGTCATAAATAGCAGGAGCTGGCTGAACATCTTTCAAATCATCTCTCCCCCTCTCTACACCACTCCATCACCGCTCCATCACTTCAGTGCACATGCACGCACGTCGTCGCCTGAATCCACAACTGTTCCCTACACCGAGGTGATAGAATGAATAGCTGCCTCAGAGTATTAGTCCCTGTGGACACCAGTGTCTATCTGATAACAGCCTGTTTGTGTGTGTGTGTGTGTGTGTGTGTGTGTGTGTGTGTGTGTGTGTGTGTGTGTGTGTGTGTGTGTGTGTGTGTGTGTGTGTGTGTGTGTGTGTGTGCGCGCGCGCGCGCGCGTATAGTCCCTGTGGACACTAGTGTCAATCTGTAAGGCACTATGAACAAACCCTTTTTTCTTCTCAAGGGGCACCACCTCACCAACGCCTGGAGTTCCTGGTTCCACTTCCCCCTGGGAGGAGAGGAAGGAGCTAAACTGTCTGTGGCCCCCGGCTCTGTCCCCTGGCCTCCCCTGGTGTACATTTAAGCATATTCTTCTATCAAAACATACGGTTAATAATGTTATGGGGAGGTCCCAATGGTCTGCCTTGATGTCTCAGATCAGGGACATCAAGTGCTGATGCCTTTTAGATTCTAATGAATAATATGGACAGGTGGGGTCCTGGGCCCGTATCCACAAAGCGTTTCAGAATAGAAAATTGGTCGTGCTGAGAATAGAGACGTTTTACTCCTACTCTCCTACTCTCAAAATAAAAGGTTTAGTCATGAGTCCCACCTAGTTGACAGATATTTAGGAGACCTCATGAGCTGTCCTAACCAGGTAAGAGTTACCAGCAGGTGTCTTGATAATAGAACAAATCAGTGAGTGAGGGGTTCCTGCGTCACATGCAATTGCTTTGGAGTCCATAAATAATCTAGAGACCTACATGGAACAGTATCTCTTGCGCTTTTGACAGTGCTTTCACAAGGCCTATTTAACATGCCTAAAGACTTAGAACCACTAGGCTAACAAATAAACACCTTTTTCTTCCTATTATTTTAATTACCTACATCATGTTATTTCAAGTTATCCCTTTGAAGCGCAACATCACGTTGTTAAAAAATATTCTGTTAACCGTTCAAATGTTGTATGAAACGTTGTATGCAACATTATCGGCAAGTGACTTGATGCCTACTGTACCAAAGCCATTTAGAGCTGTTAAAACGGGAGTGGCTATGAGTGTGTTGATATCACAGTAATATGGTCAAAATGTCTCTTATAACAACCATCAGAATTTGATTTTTAAACAAGTTATGCCTGCCAACATATTAGGCAATAATTAAGAGTAGGCAAAATCATTGTGTCAGGCTAAAATTATATCATACCTTATACCATTGCAACATTTGTTGTACAGGCACATTCATCGGGGTTGTCTTACACTTCTCAGCTGGTGATGCCTCATTGCAATTGGTTATTCCCCATAATTTTCAACAATGTCAATAAGTATCATCACTACCTTTCCTTTAGGTCACTCAAACTGTCGTGATTACCAGCTGAGATCAACTTTTTTGAGTTTATTTTACTCCTGGCTCAGAGTTTGTCTGGGCAGTGTCTTAACATCATCCTAAAACCTACTCTGAGCTGGGAGTTCTTTGGTCTTAAAACAGTTTTTTAACAAGATTCCTATAGACTTTTCTGAGATGTTTTGTGAATACGGGCCCTGATATTAGATCAGCACTCCTACTCTGAGACCCTTTGTGAATAAGGGCCCTGAGTGTTATTGAGCTGTTATGAAGCAGTGGAGTGGTTTTACCCACACCTCTTTTAATTAGTCAAAGGTGCCCATCGATGAAAACATTCATGCCTTTCAGCTAGGTGACTTATATTTGAGTTTTCTGAAGAATTATATATATTTTTTCTTCAAAGAAGCTATGTGTTATTGACTATCAGAAATACAAGCGCTCTTGTGACAGATTTGTGCTCGAAGGAGAACTAATTACTTACTGGTACCTTTAAAGGCTCCTTCAGGAATCTCCACTTTCAGCCTCGTATCAGTTTACGCAGCACAGTTATTCTCCTTGGGTGTTAGTAGTGAAGGGATAATGGATAACATCTTCAATTACGGCGACCCTGAAGTCTCTCTCCTCTTGTATAAACACAGCTCAGCATCACTGAGAGGATTAAGAAAGTGTTCGGTGTC
Source organism: Oncorhynchus clarkii lewisi (assembly GCF_045791955.1). Classification (NCBI taxonomy): domain Eukaryota; kingdom Metazoa; phylum Chordata; class Actinopteri; order Salmoniformes; family Salmonidae; genus Oncorhynchus; species Oncorhynchus clarkii. The sequence goes on along the minus strand of NC_092167.1, from coordinate 18,559,299 downwards.
TGGTTTGTACTTTCTTAATTTTTTTTGCCTTTATTTAACTAGGCAAGTCAGTTAAGAACAAATTCTTATTCACAGTGACGGCCATAGGAACATGACTCTGTACAGGATTAACAGTTCACTGAAAGTAAGTTTGGGTGAAATAAGCAAGAAATTACAATTTTTACAACTCAATGAGGTGTCTGCGTGGATGGTCCCAGATTTTGCCTGTTCCTGGACTAAACATACTTTCATTGGAGAGTGTTTTCTAAATGTGATTTTTGGCATTCAGAATCCAGAAGAGGACTTAATTTGGTTATACAAGAACTGTCTCTTGAACTACCATCCTTTCCGACAGGGGGCGTACATCAAGCTACCGCGTGCCACAAAAACAGGAGATCTTCTGCTTTATGGACCATTCCGGTCCAGACAACGTTTACTTACTTACTAACTGGGCCTTGAACAGGAGCTCAATATAAACGCCGTATATACACCTCACAGATTCTAAAATATTTATGATTCCATTAAATTATTCCCCTCAACATTACTCACATCAACATTAATCACTGACACCCTTTCATTAATTAATATCCATTTATCTGGGTGTCTGGGAACATATGCAGCTGAAAATAAGACACAGAATGATGGGGATTGGATTAGCGGAATAAATCTTCAATGAAGATATCAGTATTTTTGGGCAGCGCAGTGAGATGAAACAGACAACAGCAATACTGAACGTCCACCCTCATCCCACGAACCACTCACTCACACACACACACACATTCACGATGCTCCAGATACTCATCTAGTCTAAAGAAGGCCAGTTGTATTGCCACTTTAATCAGGACAACAGTTTTCAGCTGAGCTAACTTAATTGCAAAAGGGTTTTCTAATGATCAATTAGCCTTTTAATATGATAAACTTGGAATAGCTAACACAACGTGCCATTGGAACACAGGAGTGATGGTTGCTGATAATGGGCCTCTGTATACCTATGTAGATATTCCAATAAAAAATCTGCCGTTTCCAGCTACAATAGTCAATTACAACATTAGCAATGTCTACGCTGTATTTTTTATAAATTTGTTTACATTTTAATGGACAAAAAATGTGCTTTTCTTTCAAATACAAGGACATTTTTTATTTTATTTTACCTTTATTTAACTAGACAAGTCAGTTAAGAACAAATTCTTATTTTCAATGACGGCCTAGGAACAGTGGGTTAACTGCCTGTTCAGGGGCAGAACGACAGATTTCTAATTGACCCCAAACTTTTGAACGGTAGTATATATATATATATATATATATTTATATATTTATTTATTTAACGAATACTGGTATTTAAATGGCTGGACTGCTAAATTAGTTACTAGTTAGCTTGCTAACGTTCCTTAGCCGCAAACCCCGCCATAGCTACAGTGAACAGCGCCATCTTGTAAAGTCCTGCTAGCTACATAAAGGTAAGTTATTATCGAGGAGTACTGACGTCAAACATGTTTTTGAAATTTTAGGCAAAACAACAACTGAAGGTCTAAAACTTCATGCAGGCTGGCCGGTTAACTATAATTTCAATGCTACATAGCCTTAGCCACGCTAGCTCGTGATTAGCATGAAAACATTTACAAAGCTCACATGAAGCTCATTTGATCTAGGGCAACCTTGTAAAAACGTTGCTAATATCTACAACATATCAGCTATCCAACAGCACAGATATTATATTTGAATACCCTTCCAAATATTAATATTTCATCTAAGCCTATGATGTAGAAATTAACAACTTCAGACATAAACCAGGAATGTCACAGTCCCATGGTCTCTATTTTCACAAAACTGTCGTCTTGCAGAATGGAAACTATGCAGAAGAGCCTTGAATGGGCTAGGGGGAGGTTGGTAAATGTAGCTTCACCTAATTGATCAAGTGTCTCAGTTCGTTCAGGAGATTCATACATCTGGCTTGCATGCTAACAAGGTAAGCAGCATTGTAGTGGGTGTGGTTGGGCTTACTGTTGAGCAATCAAACCAGGTAATGTTGATAAGCCATTCATTTTTTTTCACTCTTCGTTCTCCTGCTGCCCATTGTATTCGTTCTTGATCAACATTTCTATGTACAGTGGGGCAAAAAAGTATTTAGTCAGCAACCAATTGTGCAAGTTCTCCCACTTAAAAAGATGAGAGAGGTGGTTAAGGGCGCTGAACTGCAGCGCCAGCTGTGCCATCAGAGTCCCTGGGTTCGCGCCCAGGCTCTGTCGTAACCGGCCGCGACCGGGAGGTCCGTGGGGCGACGCACAATTGGCCTAGCGCCGCCCGGGTTAGGGAGGGCTTGGTCGGTAGGGGTGTCCTTGTCTCATCGCGCACCAGCGACTCCTGTGGCGGGCTAGGCGCAGTGTGCGCTAACCAAGGTGGCCAGGTGCACGGTGTTTCCTCCGGCGCATTGGTGCGGCTGGCTTCCGGGTTGGATGCGTGCTGTGTTAAGAAGCAGTGCGGCTTGGTTGGGTTGTGTATCGGAGGACGCATGACTTTCAACCTTCGTCTCTCCCGAGCCCGTACGGGAGTTGTAGCGATGAGACAAGATAGTAGCTACTACAACAATTGGATACCACGAAATTGGGGAGAAAAAGGGGTAAAAAAAAAAAAAGATGAGAGAGGCCTGTAATTTTCATCATAGGTACACTTCAACTATGACAGACAAAATGAGATATACAAAATCTAGAAAATCACATTGTAGGATTTTTAATGAATTTATTTGCAAATTATGGTGGAAAATAAGTATTTGGTCAATAACAAAAGTTAATCTCAATACTTTGTTATGTACCCTTTGTTGGCAATGACAGAGGTCAAACGTTTTCTGTAAGTAAGGTTTTTACACACTGTTGCTGGTATTTTGGCCCATTCCTCCATGCAGATCTCCTCTAGAGCAGTGATGTTTTGGAGCTGTTGCTGGGCAACACGGACTTTCAACTCCCTCCAAAGATTTTCTATGGGGTTGAGATCTGGAGACTGGCTAGGCCACTCCAGGACCTTGAAATGCTTCTTACGAAGCCACTCCTTCGTTGCCCGGGCGGTGTGTTTGGGATCATTGTCATGCTGAAAGACCCAGCCACATTTCATCTTCAATGCCCTTGCTGATGGAAGGAGGTTTTCACTCAAAATCTCACGATACATGGCCCCATTCATTCTTTCCTTTACACGGATCAGTCGTCCTGGTCCCTTTGAAGAAAAACAGCCCCAAAGCATGATGTTTCCACCCCCATGCTTCACAGTAGGTATGGTGTTCTTTGGATGCAACTCAGCATTCTTTGTCCTCCAAACACGACGAGTTGAGTTTTTAACAAAAAGTTATATTTTGGTTTCATCTGACCATATGACATTCTCCCAATCTTCTTCTGGATCATCCAAATGCTCTCTAGCAAACTTCAGACGGGCCTGGACATGTACTGGCTTAAGCAGGGGGACACGTCTGGCACTGCAGGATTTGAGTCCCTGGCGGCGTAGTGTGTTACTGATGGTAGGCTTTGTTACTTTGGTCCCAGCTCTCTGCAGGTCATTCACTAGGCCCCCCCTTGTGGTTCTGGGATTTTTGCTAACCCTTCTTGTGATCATTTTGACCCCACGGGGTGAGATCTTGCGTGGAGCTCCAGATCGAGGGAGATTATCAGTGGTCTTGTATGTCTTCAATTTCCTAATAATTGCTGATTTCTTCAAACCAAGCTGCTTACCTATTGCAGATTCAGTCTTCCCAGCCTGGTGCAGGTCTACAATTTTGTTTCTGGTGTCCTTTGACAGCTCTTTGGTCTTGGCAATAGTGGAGTTGGAGTGTAACTGTTTGAGGTTGTGGACAGGTGTCTTTTATACTGATAACAAGTTCAAACAGGTGCCATTAATACAGGACAGAGGAGCCTCTTAAAGATGAAGTTACAGGTCTGTGAGAGCCAGAAATCTTGCTTGTTTGTAGGTGACCAAATACTTATTTTCCACCATAATTTGCAAATAAATTCATAAAAAATCCTACAATGTGATTTTCTGGATTTTGTATTTCTCATTTTGTCTGTCATAGTTGACAATCAACACTCAAACGTCATCTAAGGTCAATTGTGCTTTGGAGTAATGCAATAAAACTACAAACACTTTAGATGCATGGTTTACAGTTTCTTACCAATCAAACAATTTAGAATGACTTCAATCAAGACAGGACTTTAAAAATACTATGCTTATATACAGTGTATTCATCCCCCTTGGCGTTTGTCCTATTTTGTTGCATTACAACCTGTAATTTATGAAGATTTTTATTTGGATTTAATGTAATGGACATACACAAAATAGTCCAAATTGGTGAAGTGGAGTGAAAAAAATAACTAAAAAGTCTTGCGTGCATGTCTATTTACCCCCTTTGCTATGAAGCCCCTAAATAAGATCTGGTGTAACCAATTACCTTCAGAAGTCACATAATTAGTTAAATAAAGTCCACCTGTGTGCAATCTAAGTGTGACATGATCTGTCACATGATCTCAGTATATATACACCTGTTCTGAAGGTCTGCACAACCACCAAGCAAGTGGCACCATGAAGACCAAGGAGCTCTCCAAACAGGTCAGGGACAAAGTTGTGGAGAAGTACAGATCAGGGTTGGGTTATAAAAAATTCCCAAACTTTGAACATCCCACAGAGCAACATTATATCCATTATAAAAAAAATGAAAGCATATGGCACCACAACAAACCTGCCAAGAGAGGGACGCCCAACAAAACTCACAGATCAGGCAAGGAGGGAATTAATCAGAAAGGCAACAAAGAGACCAAAGATAACCCTGAAGGGGAGCTGCAAAGCTCCACAGCAGAGATTGGAGTATCTGTCCATAGGACCACTTTAAGCCGTACACTTCCACAGAGCTGGGCTTTACAGACGAGTGGCCAGAAAAAAAGCCATTGCCTAAACGCCAAGGGCATGTGGGAGACTCCCCAACATATGGAAGAAGGTACTCTGGTCAGATAAGACTAATATTGAGCTTTTTGGCCATCAAGGAAAACACTATGTCTGGCGCAAACCCAAACATCTCATCACCCCGAGAACACCATTCACACAGTGATGCATGGTGGTGGCAGCATCATGCTATGGGGGTGTTTTTCATCGGCAAGGACTGGAAAACTGGTCAGAATTGAAGGAATGTTGGATGGCACTAAATACAGGGAAATTCTTGAGGGAAACCTGTTTCAGTCTTCGAGAGATTTGAGACTGGGACGGAGGTTCACCTTCCAGCAGGACAATGACCCTGAGCATACTGCTAAAGCAACACTCGAGTGATTTAAGGGGAAACATTTAAATGTCTTGGAATGGCCTAGTTAAAGCCCAGACCTCAATCCAATTGAGAATCTGTCGTACGACTTAGTAAATATTGCTGTACACCAGCGGAACCCATCCAACTTGAAGGAGCTGGAGCAGTTTTGCCTTGAATAATGGGCAAGAATCCCAGTGGCTGGATGTGCCAAGCTTAGCGAGACATACCCCAAGACTTGTAGCTGTAATTGCTGAAAAACGTGTCTCTACAAAGTATTGACTTTTTGGGGGGGTGAATAGTTATGCACGCTCAAATTCTGTTTTTTTGTCTTATTCCTTGCTTGTTTCACAATAAAAAATATTTAGCATTGCAAAGTGGTAGGCATGTTGTGTAAATCAAATGATACAAACCCCCAACAAAATCAATTTTAATCCTAGGTTGTAAGGCAACAAATGCCAATGTACATTTCCTCATCCCTGGCCATTAGTCTTTTTCTCCTTTTTTTCCCCAGACACTTCAATCTGTCACATGCACCATTATATTCTGACATGTCAGACTGGCTCTGGATGAAAAGACTAAGGACTTGGTGGCTGGGAATGACAGACTTGAACCCGAGGCTGTTCAAGCACAATTAAGGGCATTGGGAATCCTGGTGCAGAGACGCAGAGTGAGGGACAGCATGCTTGTGTTAACCCAAGAGCCATGTCTCAGAGGCTGCATAGAAGGTCATACTGTGTTGCTGGACCAAACTCGTTATGGCACCTTGATGGAAACCACAATGTCATGATTGTCATAAGGAGGAGACCAAGGCGCAGCGTGGTAAGCAAACATAACTCTTTAATTAAAGAGAGAACACTGAACAGAACTAAACAAAACAAACCGTGAAGCAATATGGCTAGTGCAGAACAGGCAACTACACATAGAATATAACAACCCACAAACTATCCAAGGAAATGGTTACCTAAATATGATCCCAAATCAAAGACAACGCTAAACAGCTGCCTCTGATTAAGAACCAATCTAGGCAACCATAGACATATAAACACCTAGACTTTTGTATCACTGACCCGTGGATCACCGTCGGAGGCTCTGGACTGCGGATCCTCGCCGTAGGTCCTGGGCTGGGGACCCTCGCTGCGTGGATCATCGCCGGATGTTCTGGACTGGGGACCGTCGCTGGAGACCCCGGACTGGGGAACATAGCTGGAAACCCCGAACCGGGGACCGTCGCTGGAGGTTCCGGATTGTGGACTGTAGCCGGACGCTCTGGACTGGGTACTGTCGCCGCCGGACGCTCTAGACTGGGTACTGTCGCCGGACACTCTGGATTGGGTACTGTCGCTGGATGCTCTGGATTGGGTACTGTCGCTGGATGCTCTGGACTGGGTACTGTCGCCGGACGCTCTGGACAGGATACTGTCGCCGGACGCTCTGGACTGCCGAGGCGCACTGTAGGCCTGGTGCGTGGTGCCGGAACTGGTGCTACCGGGCTGGGGACACGCACCTCAGGGCAAGTGCGAGGGGCAGGAACAGGGCATACTGGACCCTGGAGGCGCACTGGAGGCCTGGTGCGTGGTGCCGGAACTGGTGGTACTGGGCTGGTGACACACACCTCAGGTCGAGTGAGAGGAGGAACAGGACGTACTGGACTGTGGAGGCGTACTGGAGGTCCGGAGTGTAGAGCTGACACAACCCGTCCTGGCTGGATATTTATTTTCACCCTGCAAATGCAGGGCGCTGGCACAGGACGTACTGGGCTGTGTAGACACACCGGAGACACAATACGCAAAGCTGGCGCAGAATAGAGCACACTGGGCTAGAATAGAGCACTGGAGACACCGTGCGCTCCCCCGCATAACACGGTGCCTGACCAGTAACACGCTCCCCACAGTAAGGATGAGGAGTTGGCTCAGGTCTCCGACCTGACTCATGCAATCTCCTCGTGTCCCCCTCCCCCCCAAAACAAAAAATCTTGGGGCTGCCTCTCGGGCTCCTCCTCCTGTGCTATCTCCACCTGCTGCCATGGCAGGGTCTTGTCCCCTGCCATTACCTCCTCCCAGGTCCAGGATGTTCTCCACTCTTCTTTCTCCCAGGTCCAAGATGTCAACTCCTTTTTAGCATGCTGCTTGGTCCTTTTTTGGTGGGTTGTTCTGTCACGGTCGTCATAAGGAGGAGACCAAGGCGCAGCGTGGTAAGCGAACATAACTCTTTAATTAGAGAGAACACTTAACAGAACTAAACAAAACAAGAAAACGAACTGTGAAGCAATATGGCTAGTGTTGAACAGGCAACTAAACATAGAATATATAACAACTATCCAAGGAATATGGCTACCTAAATATGGTCCCCAATCAGAGACAACGATAAACAGCTGCCTCTTATTAAGAACCAATCTAGGCAACCATAGACATATAAACACCTAGACTAGAAAAACCCTAGACATACAAAAACTACACAAACCACCCTTGTCACACCCTGACCTAACCAAAATAATAAAGAAAACAAAGATAACTGAGGTCAGGGCGTGACACACACAAACTGATAATGTCGATGTATCTTTGTGATCGACACAATTATCTATATCACTGGTGAGCAGTTGTACATTGTAACGTCTCAAATTGTTCATCAACAACTAGTTCATCAACAACTAACAGTTCAGTTTATCAAGCAAAGGCCCTTGATACCATAAGTCATTCGTGGATTATAATATTTGTATTGTTATTCTGCTACTTCTGTTATTGATTGAATATCTGCATCATGAAGTTAACAAACATGCTCATATTGAGGACATACGGAGGCAAAAACAGTTGGAGCTAAGTTTTTGTGCCTAAGTGTGAACAACAGGAGAATCTGTCCTCTTGACTCATCAGGATAAACATGGTTATTTTTACAATTGAAGTAGATTTTGTCATCACACATCTTCCGCTGCAGGAAACAGTCTAGAACAAACCCTTGTTGTAGCCTTGAGGGTTTACTGGAAGTACTTACAGTTGTGATCCGTGGTAGATTGTTCATTAACATTGTTCCACATTTTGGATGTTAATTTCATTTTTGGTCTGCTGCTTTGTCATATACTGCAGGAACCTGATGTAGCAGCTAAGTGGCAAAGGAGGATGGTGATTTTGTATATTTAATGTGTCTTCAGCTTTTGCATCAGCCAGTGCTGTGTTTTCTGATTTAGGTGGAGGACACTCATACGTGGTGGTATTGATGGGTACAGCCGTCTCGTTGTGTTTCTCTGTGTTTCCAGGAACAATCGCAGCAGTACTGTAATGGATTGCTTCATGAACGCTGTCTCCAGAAATGGCGTTCCCTCCAGAGTTAGGACGGACCGTGGAGGAGAAAACAACACTGTCTGCTTGTTGAATGTAATGCACATTGAAAATATTATTTAAAAAATGTAATTACATATGCATCCTTAAAATGTATTTTTGACTTACACATCGATTACTTTCTGTAGTGAGTGATGCACTCAGCTTAAAAAAATGTTTTCTTCTGTAAATCATTATCAGAACACAATCACCTCATGTTTGACAGTTTTTTTGCGTTCTCCATGTTTTTGAAATGTATAAGCTTTTAAATGATATTTTACAGACTACTTCTACAAACGAGGCTACACCTGTGGCAGCACCTATTCCTGTGCCCCCCCCATCTTCTGCAACACTTCTTGTGCCCCCCCCATCTGTACCACTTCCTGTGGCCTCCCCTCCACCATTCCCTGAGGCTTATCGTCCACCTTCACCACAATATGTGGCCTCGCCTCCATGGAGTCCACTCTCGTCTGTTGATGTTGGTAATCATGACAATGAATTATTTACAGGGATGACTTACTCAATGTCTTGTTATTACAGATGAATTGTGGGAGGTATCTGAGATTTGTTATTCGGAATGTCTCTTTTTTGGTGTTGACCTCCAAACACTGCTGAAGTTAATGAGCAGCAAGGTTGACTCTGCTTTTGCCCCTGATGCCAACCAAAATAACTTGACGAGGGACAACATTTATGATTGTGCAATGAGAGGCTTTAAGAGAGCCCGCTTTCATCCGGAGGCAAAAATAGACATTGTTTTTAGGGATGCTGGCAGAAAAAAGGGGCAGCTGATGAGGGTGGTCCCTCAAGGGAATTTCTCTGGCTGCTAATGAGTGCGATCCATTCCTCTGCAATATTTGAGGGACCTGATTGGCAAAAATGCCTTTCTTGCAACTCTCAAGGTGAGTTACACTTTTATACCAACAAAGACACGTTTGTTTAAGGCAATAAGTATGAATTGAGTATGACGTTTGATTTTTGTATGCTATGTAATTTGTCCTTTATTTACTGTTTGTCTTCTGTTTGACAGCACTCTATGATGTCTTATACAAGCTGATGGGCTGCATGATTGCTGTCTGTCTGGTACATGGGGGTGTAGAGACACATTTTTTTCCAGAGAGGTTATACAGGCAAGTGTGTGGCCTACAATCTCCTGTGCCAGAACTGAAAGAAATTGTGGAATATGGCCTCCGAGAGAAGTTGAAGAAGGTAAGTCACTTTATACTGTGACGGATGTTATGTTACTGTTAATTTGCACAAAGTTAGATTTTTTTTAGGGTTGTAGTTGTTCATTAATAGTTTTCCACATGGAATTGGTTTCCTTTCGTTGGCAGCCAGTCTTTTTAAGGTAAGGGTTCAGGTTATGGTTAAGATTAGGGTACGGGTAGGGTTAGACTTTCAGGTAGGGATGTCCCAAGGATCCCGGATAGCACTGACCATCTCCACTCAGCAGAAATTACCCACAGTGCACTGCACTCTCCTCTCTTTTCACTCTTCCTCCCTGCCATATTCCCTCACTAGCATGTGTCCCCTTGGCCCGAGCCACAGTGAGCCGTTATGGGCCTTGGCATGGCCTCCCACTGGTCCGTGTGCCAGCTCCACCAAATATGATTGGCAGGAGGGAGGTTGGAACAGTCCAACTCCAGCAACGCAGGGGACAGGGCTGTGTGTTGTGCACTGGGAGTTTGTGCAAATGTTATGATCAAGTCCTTGCTCCATCCACATTGTGTGGTGTTACTAAATCATCTTTGGACATGTGTTTATTTTCCCTCTAAAACAGTTTGCTGAGTTATTCTAGCTACACTGTGCAAACCCAGGAAAAACTAGCCATTTAACTTTGTTTTCAGCTCATTTCTATTTCAGCTAGGAGTGGAGAGAGAAGCAGTCTAAAATGTATATATAATTCAGCGCAACCATCTGTCCAGGACATATGTTGTGTAATAACACTCCTTTACAGTATATGCTGCTATCCCTTGATCTATCCTCTCCTATCAAAATGGAGGGATGTTGTGAAGAGATGCGTTCCCTACAATACCTGCGAATACCTGCTCCCTCTGTTCTTGTCGTGATGACAGGGCACAATGGAGGTCATCTCCAGCTCCATCCTGCAGTATGGATAAATCTCCAGTAATGAGGAGGTATGGATAGTGAGACGACACCCTGCCTGCAGGCTAATTATCCTGTATGTCAGAATCGTCATCAGGCCCATTGTGTAAGCACACACAGGAGGGTCATTCTCAATCAGACTCTCTTGTTGCCAGAGATCCTTTCTCTCTTGCTGCATAGTGCCTTGGAGGTGTGCTTGTGAAACAGAGCTTCACAGCCATGACAGCTGGTATTTTGCATGAGTGAAGTCATGTGATGCTCCAGAACTTTTGCATAATTTCAGCCAGTAGTTTTGAAAATGGTGGCCACGAGCGACAACTGATCCCCATTTTTTGTGTTCTACGTCATCCAATTGTGTACCAAGTCAACCATTTTGTATGATATGTTATATCCTGTATATATATATATACTACCGTTCAAAACTTTGGGGTCACTTAGAAATGTCCTTGTTTTTGAAAGAAAAGTTTTTAAAAATTGTCCATTAAAAATAACATAAAATTGATCAGAAATACAGTGCGGACAATGTTAATGTTGTAAATGACTATTGTTGCTGGAAACAGCAGATTCTTTAATGGAATATCTACATAGGCGTACAGAGGCCTATTATCAACAACCATCACTCCTGTGTTCCAATGGCACAGTGTGTTAGCTAATCTAGTGGCTAATTGATCATTAGAAAACCCTTTTACAATAATGTTAGCACAGCTGAAAATGGTTGTCCTAATTTAAAGAAGCAATAAAACTGGCCTTCTTTACATTAGTTGAGTATCTGGAGCATCAGCATTTGTGGGTTCGATTATAGGCTCAAAATTGCCAGAAACAAAGGACTTTTTTCTGAAACTCGTCAGTCTATTCTTGTTCTGAGAAATGAAGGCTATTCCATGCGAGAAATTGCCAAGAAACTGAAGATCTCGTACGCTGTGTACTACTCCTTTCACAGATCAGCGCTAACTGTCTCTAACCAGAATAAAAACGGAGTGGGAGGCCCCGGTGCACAACTGAGCAAGATGACAAGTACATTAGAGTGTCTAGTTTGAGAAACAGACAAGTCCTCAACTGGCAGCTTGATTAAATAGTACCCGCAGAACACCAGTCTCAACATCAACAGTGAAGAGGAGACTCCGGGATGCTGGCCTTCTGGGCAGAGTTGCAAAGAAAAATACATATCTCAGACTGGCCAATAAAAATAAAAGATTAAGATGGGGAAAAGAACACAGACACTGGACAGAGGAACTCTTTCTAGGCCAGCATCCCGGAGTCGCCTCTTCACTGTTGACATTGAGACGTGATTTGCGGGCAATATTTAATGAAGCTGCGAATGGCGGACTTGTGAGGCATCTGTTTCTCAAATTAGACACTTTAATATTAATATAATTGTCCTCCTGCTCAGTTGTGCAGGACATAACATATCATACATATCAAATATTTAAGCAATAAGGCCCGAGGAGGTGTGGTATATGGCCAATATACCACGGCTAAGGGCTGTTCTTATGCACCTCGCATCGTGGAGTACCTGGACACAGCCCTTAGCCATGGTATATTGGCCATATATCATAAACCCCCGAGTATCCTTATTGCTATTATTAACCGGTTATGAACGTAATTAGAGCAATTAAAGTAAATGTTTTGTCATACCCGTGGAATACGGTCTGATATACCATGGCTGTCAGCCAATCAGCATTCAAGGCTTGAACCCCCCAGTTTCTAATTTTATATATATATATATATATGACCTGTGTTTAGTTCCTTTTAATGTACTTTATTTGTGTGATTTGACGTATCACTTGCAGCGGGTGCATTACTACATACCAATGTACAGCGTATAGGTTATGATGTGTGCTTTTGTCAGGTCTAGTAATGTCTAAGCCTATGTGCCTTGCCATGTTTAAAAAATATTTGAGTGTGGATACTGGTTGTGCTGACTCTGAGTGCCCCTGTCCCTAAGCCATGTTGACAATGCAGCTGCAGCTTTGCCATATTGGCAGTAGGTTATGTTGTTAAAGCCCCTCTCACATCTACTCTGCAGGATAGTGCTGTCATTTTTTTATGTGCGTGCGTTCGAGCAACTGTGCGTCTGTGAGTGTGCATAGGCCCGTCTCTTTGCCAGCACAGTGGGAGACCTTTGTTAGTGACGAGGCCTGATTTTCATAGCAATGCTGCCAGCACTGCATTGTTTACCCCCCTGTGTACCTCCAACACTGTCTCAGTGTGAGGGAGGCCCTGTGTGGGCCTTGTGTGTGTTTTGGCCCTGTGTGGGGCCACCTTTCTCCATCCCATAACCCCCTCACCCCCTCTGAGGGCCTCTATAGCTCAGGCCTCAGCGTGACCCTGGTACTGGGTATTGAGAGGGAGGGAACAGGGCATCCTACTGTGCCCCGAAAGCACTGAAAGGTTAGGGCCACTGTAGGCCTAGGAGATGCAGCTGGGGACCGCATTCAAACCCACCATCACCATCAGAGAGATATTATCCTCTTTTGTTTGTTAGCCATGTGAAAGATAATTAGGTAAACAACTCATAGCATGACTATGATAGGGGTTTGAGCGTGTTCTGTGTGGTGTCGTTATTATTGTGAAGTACCTGTTTAGGCAAGTATTCAATCCGAATTATTAAGTTATTTCAAGAAGAGGTGGAATCCCGACAGTGCTGTATAAATGATGGTTAAATGTTTTAGAATTTTTTTGTGAATTTGAGTGAATTTTCACCTGGTGAAGAGGCCTTTTAGAAATGAATGTGGCTGCTTTCTTTTTTAACTTATCTATTTTCTTTCCTCCCACTTCCTCTCTCTCTTTCCCTCGCTCTCTCGTCCTCCCTCCCCCTCTCCCCCACTCTCCTTCCTGCATCATGAGGCAATTAATTCACTTCGATTTCTCTCTTCCGCTCGGGTCCAGATGCGGTCATTTGGAGATAGAGAGGCTGGAAAAGTCTGGCGGAAGGATTCATCTCTTCCTACCTCCTACTTTGTGTTTTATCGCTCTCCCTTTAAAAGTATGTTAAATGGAGAGCTGCCCTTGTAGATCAACCCCATGCAATTCCCTGTCAATCTCCACAATGGTAGTGCTGTTGGTGGTGTAGTCTATTCTTTTGGATTCAGTACTGGACAAACCGCGGGTATCTGAGCTGTCCAACTACAGGCCATGTAAACTAAGCTGTGACAGCTGTCATTGGTGAGTTATTATGTTTCCTTTAGCATGAACAACATAAGCTTGATACAAGAGCCGGATTACGATAGTATGGATGGGTGGTGGATGGGATGGGAACACCAATCGGGAGTTTGGTGACAATTGAAGTTATTGGTGATTAGGCAGATGGGGGTTACATTAGTAGGTACTATTACAGTATTGCTAAGTACTGGCATCACAATTCTGTTACATAACCACCCCTGCAGCAGTAGGAAGGATCAACCAGCAGCCATTTTATTTCCATTCTTCCTGGCACCATGAAACACAATGGTTCTAACATTCTGCTAATGTTCCGTAGGGCTGCAGAGGAGCGGGTGTTTCAGGAACTATTTAAGGGCCTTTTGTCAGCCCTGTTACAGATTGTGAAAATGAATAGCAAGCGCACATCCTGGAACACGAGGTGTGTGTGTGTGCGTGTGTGTGCGCATGTGTGCGTGCGTGCGGGTGTGTAGTTGCGTGCTTCCGTGTCTGCATACATTTGTGTATGCTTGTGTGTGTGTTTGCGAATATGTGTGTGCACGGGTACATAAATGCCTTTTGTGTGTGTGTGTGTGTGTGTCTGTATTACAGAATGGCGCCCTCCGTCACGACCACCTGAGGGGGTTGATGACGAGGGAGGTTGACAACACCTCAATGCATCCCTTGTTCCCCCGCCAACATGTTTATTTGCTCTTAGTCTTTCTTCCCTCCCACACACACACACACTCTTAGCTCTTAGGCATACAGGGGAGATTACTGTAGAGTAGATAACGTTTCCTGTTCCGTCACGTAGCACATTCTAAAACCCCTACACAGCGCAGGCAAAGCCACTTACACAGCTGTTCGCATGTGACAAGGACGTTTTGGCCTGATACTTTTACCCTTCACATTGTTTCCTTCATTCCACCTGGCCTTGGTGGTCTCTGGTTGCTATGGCGTTCATTTGGAGAGACAGGCTCTACTTCTTGGCCTCATTCTCTGCAGAGGATTTCCAGTACCTACTGTACCACGTACTTAGCGCTTTTTGTTTCCTGCGTGTGTGTGTGTGTGTGTGCATGATTTGATTTAATATACATCAAAATATGATTACATTTTGGTCACAGCAGCCTTTAATAATCATTTGGTGAGTATTTATATATTAATTGTAAATCAGTTCTTTTTTTGCGTTTCCCTAGGGTGAAGTGCCTTGCTCAAAGGCACATCGACAGAATTGTAACTTTGTTGGCACAGGGTTTTGAGCTAGCAAACCTTTGGTTACTGGCCCAATGCTCTAACCGCTGGGCTACCTTCCACCCTTTATCAGCTTGTTTCCTGTTCATGGTGGGACCTGTGGGAAGTCTAACACCCTGAGTGAGTCATGCATTGTGTCCCAAATGGCACTCTATTCCCTATATAGTGTACTTGTTTTGACCAGAGCCCTATGGGCCCTGGCCAAAATTAGTGCACTGTATAGGGAATAGGGTGCCATTTGTGACATCCATTGAGACTTGTCCTGGGCATAATAAACACTGATTGGGGGTTATTTTCTGTGAATCAGGCCATTGTTAACTGTACCATTTTGATTGTCGGTGCATTTATTTCCACCTCATCTGAGCTCACAGCCAGGCAAAAAAACGACCAAGAAGAAATGTTTTGAACAAAGTAAACTTCATGAATTTCTTTGATTCAAAGAAACATCAAAGGTTCCCGGAATCCCTTTTCTCAGTATATATGACGGGAGACCTGAGGAGCATCTGACATTGTGTTGAAGAGACCACATGAGAGAAGGAACTGTACTTCAGCCTCAACCATACCATACAGTAAGCATAAGCAAGCGTACTCTCTGCATTCGTAATGACACCCTATTCCCTATATAGTGCACTACTTATAGTACTTTTTACCCATAGAGGGCCCTGATCAAAAGTAGTTAACGGAATAGGGTGCCATTTGACAGACACACCCTGAGATTTTTGCCACATGAAGTCGTGTACTTGCTCTTTCACCCTGGGGTTGTCGCTTCAAGTCCCACACCAGCTGTTATCCTAAAACTCAAACACCCCTATGTCACTTTTATGCCCCCGTTTAGAATAGGTAGCAGGCTAAGGCTAGATGAATATAGATACAGTACATTGAGTCATATATTATTGCTTATGCTACTGGTGGTGGTAGTATATTAGTGTTGTTGTCGTCGTCCAAGTCTTGACAGGACATGTCTTCACTCGTATAATACCACAACACTGAGCTGGTAAACTTAGTCTGTTCTGTAATGGAGTCAATCACCTTACAAGACCACCGGCATTATATGCAAAATAGTATAAAACACATCTGCAGTCCTCAGATGTGGTGACTCACCTTCTGATAGAACAGCATTAGACTCGAGGCTGAACTGTTCTGACCTCATAATCCACTGTATTCTTATACCTGCCATTTCACCAGTAATACGCAGGCCCTAGTCTAAATGCTTTGTAGTCATAAACATTCTAACCATGGACTAGTTACGAGGACATTCTTCAGAACTCCGCTTTAAAATAATACCCGTTCCAATGTCAGTTTCAATCAGGCAATATCCACTGTATTAATTGGTGATAGTGGTTTTCAAATGACTGGTGATTTGCTCCCCTCAGCTCGTGTTTCTGGATGTAAATAACTGATTTGGGTGACTGTCTATCTGTCGGTACCCATTTCGCTGGGCTGGGTAATGGGGTACGTTGTTTTTGTGAGGAGCAGTATTGAGCTCATTTCAAGGACAGGTTGGAGTGACTGTGTGCCATGAAAATTGGGTTTTAGCCACGGCTGATATCTGTGTTTCTGTTCAGGAGCTTGTCACAAACTAATCAGAAATTATTTTTCCCGCAAGTCACCTCTGGTTGCATTTTTACCTCATGCAGTGTTTGAAAGATATGAGGGTCGAGTCGGATAATAATTGTTGCCGTTTTAATATTTCGTTTTTAGATTGTGACTTCTTTCTCTTGAAATTTTATCTCGCTGCGTAAATGATGAAAATAGCACAGAGAGAGTCAGCTGTAGAGGCGTCTGAGGTTAGACAGACAGATGGGTGGACAGCCTCTATCATCCCCCCATTCCTCTAGCCTTCCCTACTTTACTCTTTTCTGTCTCTCTCACTTTCGCTCTAGCATGTTCACCTCTTCAACTCTTTCTCACTTCCCATCCACTTTCTTTTAGACTGGTTTATTTAGACTGGTTATCACAGATGAACAAAGCCAGAAAACATTTCGAACCCTCAGTCTGTTTATTTGCTCTTCCTTTGTCTGTCTGTATTATTAATTATTCACTCTCTTCAGTCTTATCTTCCGTCTCTGAGAGATAAGTGGTTTTTCCTTAGTGGTTTTCTCATAACCTGCTCTTTCTCCCTCCAAGGCCTACAGACAGAGGGATGGGGGGGGGGGGGGGGGGGGGGGGTGCGGGAGAGCGGAAGGAAAGAGTTAGCAGTAGGCGCAGTGCGGTGTGTGTGTGTGTGTGTGTGTGTGTATGTGACTAAGTGGCGCAAAGAGGAGAGAGAGAGAGAGAGAGAGACAGCAGTGTCATGACTGTCTTGATTAGGTCAGGTTACAGGAGACCACAACCCTACAGATTATCTCTCAACTCCAACAGAGGAGGAGAGATCTAGGGGTCAGAAGACGTGGGGGGTTTTATAGCCCCTCACGCCCCATGGTAAATCTCAGGCCACAGACAAATTCCCTTTTCCTGTCACTATGGAGAACCAGCCTCAGAACATTAAACATGAACTAAAGGGACTTTGGAACAATGGTTTTCGTCAGCCACAATGGTGGTCATGACGATAGATGGAATATGAATATGTATGTCATTTTTGTTCTGTTATTAAAGGTTAATAGATGACGTTATTACGAAAACATTGTAATGTGAATGGTTTTCCTAGTATATGTTTATACATTGTACGTTGTATGGAAATTATCCAAATCAAAGAGAATGTTTTGGGGAAGATGAAATGTTAAGTTAGTTGTCTAAAATGGGATTTGAGAAAAACCTAGCCCTTGCCTCATTAACTCGGTACGCCCAGAGAATTGCCCTAAAGGCGGCTACGCCCACTTCTGACCCAAGGGTATAAAACCTGTGAGTATAGAATTTACAAGAGGACTACGTGACCCCAGCTGCAGCGAGGTCTAAAAAGTCAACGAACCCAGGACGCAACGCAAGTTTGAGGACAAAGAAATCCTCATCCCAAGCTATGGATGAGTAGCTGTGTCTAAGCGGATGAATTCAAGTCGAACCACCTAGCCTCCATCTCCCATAGAATCGTGGTATCTGAAGGGTTTCATTACTATGCTGTGAGCTCTGAGCTACAGAGCTGTCTGGCCTCAGAAGACCCCTTCCAGAGAAAGGGGTGAGGGAACAGACTCCTAAGCCAAAAAGGACACAGACACCGGGAGGACGAGCAGGGAGGTGCGCAGGAGAAGTGCGTCATCGAACTGCGGAACGGTCCATGCAGAGAATCCCCAGAGATCATCCCCACGTAATTACATCATTATATTCTGACCCATAAGAGTGGCAGTTTGGGCAAGGCTAGGGTTAGAATAGCATAGCTGACAAATTCACCCAAATGTACATTTCTCTTGTGTACTTATTTTTTTCTCTCTCTTTTGAAATTCCCATTGTGGGTAACACGCGCCATAGTGTGTTGGCCCACAAGTTCTAATCAATAGCCTGTTTTGTCTATGTGTATCTTTTATCATCATTTTAACTTTTTAGTAAATAAATATTCAACTAAGATTGGTGTGGTACGAATTCATTAGTGAGACCCGGGTCCGTGCAGATTCACGGGCTATACGACGTTCAGAACGAGATTGTTAGAGGCAACTGGTTAATTAGCGGCTGTTGTAAAATCGACATTCTGATATTCTTTGAGTTAATTTGGGAAATACAGTGCCTTGCGAAAGTATTCGGCCCCCTTGAACTTTGCGACCTTTTGCCACATTTCAGGCTTCAAATATAAAGATATAAAACTGTATTTTTTTGTGAAGAATCAACAACAAGTGGGACACAATCATGAAGTGGAACGACATTTATTGGATATTTCAAACTTTTTTAACAAATCAAAAACTGAAAAATTGGGCGTGCAAAATTATTCAGCCCCCTTAAGTTAATACTTTGTAGCGCCACCGCTGTAAGTCGCTTGGGGTATGTCTCTATCAGTTTTGCACATCGAGAGACTGACATTTTTTCCCATTCCTCCTTGCAAAACAGCTCGAGCTCAGTGAGGTTGGATGGAGAGCATTTGTGAACAGCAGTTTTCACTTCTTTCCACAGATTCTCGATTGGATTCAGGTCTGGACTTTGACTTGGCCATTCTAACACCTGGATATGTTTATTTTTGAACCATTCCATTGTAGATTTTGCTTTATGTTTTGGATCATTGTCTTGTTGGAAGACAAATCTCCGTCCCAGTCTCAGGTCTTTTTCAGGTTTTCTTCCAGAATGGTCCTGTATTTGGCTCCATCCATCTTCCCATCAATTTTAACCATCTTCCCTGTCCCTGCTGAAGAAAAGCAGGCCCAAACCATGATGCTGCCACCACCATGTTTGACAGTGGGGATGGTGTGTTCAGCTGTGTTGCTTTTACGCCAAACATAACGTTTTGCATTGTTGCCAAAAAGTTCAATTTTGGTTTCATCTGACCAGAGCACCTTCTTCCACATGTTTGGTGTGTCTCCCAGGTGGCTTGTGGCAAACTTTAAACGACACTTTTTATGGATATCTTTAAGAAATGGCTTTCTTCTTGCCACTCTTCCTTAAGGGCCAGATTTGTGCAATATACGACTGATTGTTGTCCTATGGACAGAGTCTCCCACCTCAGCTGTAGATCTCTGCAGTTCATCCAGTGATCATGGGCCTCTTGGCTGCATCTCTGATCAGTCTTCTCCTTGTATGAGCTGAAAGTTTAGAGTGACGGCCAGGTCTTGGTAGATTTGCAGTGGTCTGATACTCCTTCCATTTCAATATTATCGCTTGCACAGTGCTCCTTGGGATGTTTAAAGCTTGGGAAATCTTTTTGTATCCAAATCCGGCTTTAAACTTCTTCACAACAGTATCTCGGACCTGCCTGGTGTGTTCCTTGTTCTTCATGATGCTCTCTGCGCTTTTAACGGACCTCTGAGACTATCACAGTGCAGGTGCATTTATTCGGAGACTTGATTACACACAGGTGGATTGTATTTATCATCATTAGTCATTTAGGTCAACATTGGATCATTCAGAGATCCTCACTGAACTTCTGGAGAGAGTTTGCTGCACTGAAAGTAAAGGGGCTGAATAATTTTGCACGCTCAATTTTTCAGTTTTTGATTTGTTAAAAAAGTTTGAAATATCCAATAAATGTCGTTCCACTTCATGATTGTGTCCCACTTGTTGTTGATTCTTCAATTCACAGTTTTATATCTTTATGTTTGAAGCCTGAAATGTGGCAAAAGGTTGCAAAGTTCAAGGGGGCCGAATACTTTCGCAAGGCACTGTAGAAACTCAATAAAAACGAGTTTTACCATGGTGCCCCAGGTTAATGAGTTAATAAAGGCTTGATTCAGTTAATCACGTATTTAGAAACTTGTAATCATTCGATGAGCAACAGTCGTCACATTAACTAATACAACGTCACGACGGCAGCTACCAAGCAGACTTGCACCAGTTACTAACTTCTAGCTGCCAAAGCTAGGTTATTTACCAGCCAATCTGATTACATCATACCTGTTGTAATATGTCAGGTATGTGTGTGTGTGGAGCACCGGAGGCCTGGACTGAGAGAGTGGCAGAGGTGATCGTGATCACCGTCTAGGTATAGAGTAGACCCCGGAACCTGGGTGTGGAGATGGGCATACATCTACGGCTGTGTGTGTTTCCCATGGTTAGTGCGAGTTGTTTTTATTTGAGCTCTCCATTTTGCTGTGCCCACAGGACTAGAGGAGAACGTGTGTGAGAGAAAGTCTCTGTGTGTGTGTGCCTGTCTCTCTCTCTCTCTCTCTCTGGCCCTGTGTGTGTGTGTGCGTGTACACTTCTCATCAATGTTATTCATCCCTGTGAAAGATTCAGAGGAAGCAGAGCTGTGTTGAGTTGTTTGGAGGAAGCTCTAAAGGGAGTGGTGAATTAGAGATGAAGAGGCCAAGTAGGATCAAAGCTGCTGGAGCTGAGGTTCTTTTCTGTTATAAAGGTTGTCAGGTGATTATACTCAGTTACAACTGTATGGGGCTTGTGAGGTAGAACCAGAATAATAATGATAATAATAAGAATAACTTCCTGTCTGTAACATCCAGGAGGGGGAATTGTGTACAGGACTCCTAAAGTATAATGCTGACCTGCACTCACTCCAATACAGCCTCATCTGAACCCATCTAACTTACCTCCCTCCTCCAACCTCTCCTCTCTGTCACACTCTGGGGGATTGTCTTTGCATATCGGAGCATCTCAGCCAAAGAAAGAGCAGTAAAATGTGGTGCCTGGACAAAACATTTACACAAATATAGAACAAAACAAAATCACTACCATTTGAGTATCCTGGTGAATTAGCCTAAGCCTCACTATGGATTTCCCTGTCGACGTCCCTGTAACTTGCAGAGTAAATGTCCAAACCCCTTGAGTGTATTTCATATCCTCATCCCTGCTGTTCCCCAGGGCCCAGTGCTGTCACTACCAGCCTGGCTGGATCACTAGGAGCCTGGCTCTGTCACTCTTTCCTAATATACTAAGTGGAGGAAACTCTGTCCATTAGATTAAACTGAATTACTCAAGGACCTGCAACTGACTCTGAATATTTCACTGGGTAATGAAGTCACAGATGTTAGAGGTTGGTGGATGGGAGTAAGCCGCAAGCTCCATCTGAGAGGGTGGCTTGTTCAATCCAAGTGCTCTTGTTAGATTTTTGGGGGGTTTTAAAAGGATCCACCCCTTTTTGTCAATTTTCGCCTAAAATGACATACCCAAATCTAACTGCCTGTAGCTCAGGACCTGAAGCAAGGATATGCATATTCTTGATACCATTTGAAAGGAAACACTTTGAAGTTTGTGGAAATGTGAACTTAATGTAGGAGAATATAACACATTAGATCTGGTAAAAGATAATACAAAGAAAAAAACATGATTTTTGGGGGGTATTTTTTTGTACCATCCATTATCTTTGAAATGCAAGAGAAAATATCATAATGTATTATGCCAACCCAGGCACAATTTAGATTTTGGCCAATAGATGGCAGCAGTGTATATGCAACGTTTTAGACTGATCCAATGAACCATTGTATTTCTGTTCAAATTGTTGTATCAAGACTGCCCAAATGTGCCTAATTGGTTTATTAATACATTTAAGTTCATAACTGTGCACTCTCCTCAAACAATAGCATGGTATTATTTCACTGTAATAGCTACTGTAAATTGGACAGTGCAGTTAGATTAACAATAATTTAAGCTTTCTGTAAATATCAGATATATATATCCTGGGAAATTCATGCTAATCACATTAGCCTATGTTAGCTCACCACCGATCCTGTAGAGGTTAACCCTTTCCCAAAAACATTTGGAATTAACATTGAAAGCTGAAGTCAAACCATGTCAAACCGTGAGATCTTGTTGGTGGTAGACCTAAAAGGTAGGTGCGTGGGAGTGTGTGTGTGTGTGTGTGCGTGTGTGTATGCATGCCTGGAGCATGTGTGTGGGTATGTGTGTGCATGTCTGCATGCGTGTGGGCATAAAACCGAAGTGACTCACAAGAACTGCAATTACCAGGACAATTTGACACCTCACAGTAGCCTGAGAATCTGTTGAGAGCTAAAATCTATACACCGTGCCCTCCCTTAATCCCTCTATCCTCACCTCCTTCCCCAACAAGCTCTAAAAGTCTCACTGCACAATTAGACGTTTTCAACATTTCTCCCTACCTCCACCTTGTCCTCCATCCATCCTTCCCTCCCCACTGCTCTCTGGCAGCAGAGGTGTGACACGTACATCACACATGAAAGGTGTAGAGGAGAAATGATGCATTCTCATTTCCACCACTTGCATTTCTAGGTGTCATTGTGGCGACTACCGTGACGACGAGCATAGAGGCTTGCTGTGTGTGTGTGTGTGTGTGTGTGTGTGCGTGTGTGTGTGTGTGTGTGCGTGACGAATGTAACGTTACGCAGTGAGGAAGAAACTAAATGAGAGAGGATGTGTTTAGCAGAGGCAGTGGATCTGGATTGTGTGTAGAGATTACACGTACACACACATGCACACACACACACGTACACACACACACACACACACACACATGCACAGCAAGCAAATATGCACACATACACAGGGGATGTCCTTGTTCCTGTGTCTCTTCCCTCTGATGTTGTCCGAGGACACTGTGCTCTGACGCCACACAAGGACTCACAGACGGAGAGGGAGACGAGGGATTGTGTGTGTGTGTGTGTCGACACAGAGTGTAGCAGATTAGCCACCCCTGTCGTATGGCCCATCATACCCTCTATTCTGGGACACTGACTCATGTTTCAGAGCCAGACCAGTGGGTGTCCCACATTAAGATCGTTTTACTTTCAACCAAATTACATTTTGGTTGTTCTTGGAGTCGTGGATGAACAGGGATTGCAGAAGGGGACTAAACATGCACCCCTGAGGAGCCTCGGTGTTGAGGGTCAGCGTAGCGGATGTGTTGCTGCCTATCCTTACCACCAAAGCGTCCTGTCACAGATCTAGTTGCAGAGAGTGGCCTTCATCCCAGGTTCCTTAGCTTAGTGATAAACTTGGAGGGCATTGGTCTTGAATGCTGGGCTGTTGTCAATGAACAGCATTCTCATGTAGGTGTTCCTTTTATTCAAGTGGGAAAGGGAAGTGTGGAGTGCAATAGAGATTGCATCATCTGTGGATCTGTTGGGGTGGTATGCAAATTGGAGTGGGTCCAGTGTTTTCGGGATGATGGCGTTGATGTTACCCACGACCAGCATTTCAAAGATTTTCATGGCTACAGATGTGAGTGCTACAGGCGATAATCATTCAGACAGGTTACCTTGGCATTCCTGGACACAGGGACTATGGTGGTCTGCTTGAAACATGTAGGTATTACAGACTGGATCAGGGAGATGTTGGAAATGTCAGTGAAGACACTTGGGTTAGTGTCCTGCTCCTTGAAAGCGGCAGATCAAGCCTTTAGCTCAGTGTGGATGTTGCCTTGTAATCAATGGCTTCTGGTTGGGATATGCACGTACGGTCACTGTGAGGACGACGTCGTCAATGCACTTATGAATGAAGCTGGTGACTGATGTGGTAAACTCCTCAATGCCACTGAGTCCCGGAACATATTCCAGCCTGTGCTAGCGAAACAGTTCTTTAGCTTAGCATCAGCTTCATCTGACTTTCTGTGTGAATTTTTGCTTGTAAGCAGGAATCAGGAAGATAGAGTTATGGTCATATTTGCCAAATTGAGAGAGAGAGAGAGCGTTTTGTATGTGTCTCTGTGTGTGTAGTGGAGTAAAGGTGATCTAGATTTTTTTCCCCCTCTAGTTGCATAGCTGACACTCTGGTAGAAATGATGTAAAATGGATTTCAGTTTTCTTGCATTAAAATCACTGGCCATTAAGAACGCCACATTTTCTTGTTTGCTTATGGCCCTATACAGTTTGTTGCGTGCGGACTTAGTGCCAGTATCAGTTTGTGGTGTTAAATAGACAGCTACAAAAATATAGATACAAACTCTCTTGGAATATATTATGTTCTACAACTTATCATGAGGTATTCTAACTCAGGCGAGCAGAATCTCGAGACTTCTTTAATATTAAAAGAATGCGCACCAGCTGTTGTTTAACAAGGAGACACACACCACTCCACTTGAACTTACCCAACGCTACCGTTCTGTCCTGCCGATACATGAACAAAAAAACTGCTTGAATATTGCCCATGTACTTGTTCAGCCAAGTTTCTGAGAAACATAGGATATTACAGTTCTTCAGGTCCAGGTGATTGGAAAGTGTCGACCAGAGCCCGTCCAATTTGTTCTCCAGTGATTGTACATTTGCCAAAGAACAGAAGGCAGAGACTGATTATTTACTCATAAGCGCAGTTTCATCAGGGTGCCCGCACGTCGGCCTCTATACTCGTTTCTGAGTGTCGGGGGTAGGTTCTGGTCCGGGGTGAGCAGGATGTCTTGTGCCACCAACTCACTGAAGTAGAAATCTTTATACAAATCGAGGTTAGTGATCACCGTTCTGATGTGTTTTCAGTCATAGGAAGTGATGGCTGATACATTATGAACCAAAAAATGTAAGACACACCAAATCTCTCACACACACACCCACAGAGAGACACACACACACACACACACACACACACTTCTCATTATCACACATTCATCACCTAGGACTACTGTTGAAGACTGCTGGTTCTGATGTATTGTTCTGACTCAGGCAGTGACTGTGTAGCCGCGACACAGCCGCTGTTATTTAAATCGGCCTTATCTAACAGCTCTTGTAGCTGCACTTGTATTACATTGTCACTTGTTAGAATCAAGTGTTGAAATCTATTTTTGGTAACCCTTTATACGTATGTAAATCTGATTTGTACTTATTCTATTAAAATCTCTCAATACACTGATTATACCAAACATTAGGGAACCTAATATGAAGTTGCACGCCCTCAGAACAGCCTCAATTTGTCGGGGCATGGACTCTAAAAGGTGTCAAAAGCGTTCCACAGGGTTGCTGGCCCATGTTGACTCCAATTCTTCCCACAGTTGTGTCAAGTTGGCTGGATGCCCTTTGGTTGGTGGACCATTCTTGATATACACAGGAAACTGTTGAGCGTGAAACTCAGCAGCGTTGCAGTTCTTGACACAAGCCGGTGCACAGGTGTCCTAAATGTTTTGTATACTCAGTGTACATCTCGCTTTCAAGTGTATTGAAAACAACATCAACCGGCCGCATTCCCCTCCTGTCCATGCTGGTGTAATATCTGATTAGAGTCATGCGTCTCCCTCTCCTCCCTAGGAGGTTTGTGTCTCTTCTCTCCGTGTTGTTTCCTCTGCATACTAATGCCTGTGTGTTTGACTCCAGGGTTCTACCGTTGGCAAGGTCACACGTTCACCTCCTCCTCTCCTCCTCTGATCCACTCTTCATGGGAGTCCCTTGTCTCTGGGCCTGCTAATAGCAATCATCTCTTCAGATAAACAGTTTTGGTCCTTCTAGGGATTCTCCAGCCTCTTACCCTGTTGCTGTGCTCTCTCGCTTGCTCTCTTCTGTCCTCTCTGTAGCCCTCCCTCTGCTCTCCAATGGGGTTCTTGAGGAGCTACAACATTTCAATGCTATGCCACCCTGAGTGTGGGATTCCCAGTGCTCCGGGCTCAATAGTTTGTGAGTGTGTGTATGGGCTTGCTAGAGCCCATACACACACTTATTCTGTCAAGCCACTCTATTCTCCTCTACTGAATGGGAGAATTACTGCCTCCTAATAATCTGCTGCTCTGGAGATCCACAGGGACATGCCTGACCTTCACACACACACACACACACACACACACACACACACACACACACACACACACACACACAGACGGACCAGTGTAGGTTGCTGAGAGGAGGACGGCTCATAATAATGTCTGGAACGGAGCAAGTGGAATGGCATCAAGCACAAGGAAACCATGTGTTTGGTGTGTTTGATACCATTCCACCTATTCCGTTCTAGTCATTACCTTGAGCCTGTCCTCCCCAACTAAGGTGCCACCAACCTCCTGTGACACACACACGCATCCTCTCCCCTGATTCAGATTTGGGGTGGTCCGGACAAGCCTTGATTTCAACGTCAAGAGACCTAGTCTACCTAGAAGAGATAGACGTCCTTGATTTAGCCCAAGCATAGACATCTATAATTGGTTCAGATTTGGTCGGGTCCAGACCAATCATAGACATATTTGTTCAACAAGTTTGCACCGTACAGTAAATTACAGTACACAGTACAGTAAACAAAAGGTGGAGTTGAGTACAGTACCCTACTAAACTCTACTGAATTAAACTATACCGTATTGTACTATACTCTACTGAATTAGAGCAGCAGATTATTAGGAGGCAGTAATTTGTCGGACGTGGACACGGTGTCCTCCACCCCCCGAGTCTCAGCCTCCAGTATCTAGGTGCCGGGGGGCTCTAGGGTCAGTCTGTTTTATCAGGTGTAATTCTCCTGTCTTATCTGGTGTCCTGTGTGAATTTAAGTATGCTCCCTCTAATTCTCTCTCCCTCCCCTCCCGGAGGACCTGAACCCTAGGACCATGCCTCAGGACTACCTTCCCTGATGACTCCTGGCTGTCCCCAGTCCACCTAGTAGTGCTGCTGCTCCAATTTCAACTGTTCTGCCTGCGGCTATGGAACTTTGCTTCGTTCAGATTTGGATTTGCCAGCTCCTGCTGTGAGATGTTACCCCACTCTTCCACCAAGGCATCTGCAAGTTCCCAGACATTTCTGGGGGAAATGGCCCTAGCCCTCACCCTCCAATCCAGCAGGTCCAAGACGTGCTCAATGGGATTGAGATCAGAACACTGACATTCCTGTCTTGTAGGAAATCACGCACAGAAAGAGCAGTATGACTGGTGGCATTGTCAATGCCAGAGGGTCATGTCAGGATGAGCCTGCAGGAAGGGTACCACATGAGAGAGGAGGATGCACAGCGTTGAGATTGCCTGCAATGACAACAAGCTCAGTCCGACGATGCTGTGACACACCGCCCCAGACCATGACGGACCCTTCTCCTCCAAATCGATCCCGCTCCGGAGTACAGGCCTCGGTGTAATGCTCATTCCTTCGACGATAAACGCAAATCAGTGAAGAGCACTTTTTGCCAGTCTTGTTTGGTCCAGCGACGGTGGGTTTCTGCCCATAGGCGACGTTGTTGCCGGTGATGGCTGGTGAGGACCTGCCTATTGCGGACAGTCTGAACACTGATGGCGGGATTGTGCATTCCTGGTGTAACTCGGGCAGTTGTTGTTGCCATCCTTTACCTGTCCCGCAGGAGTGATGTTCGGTTGTACCGATCCTGTGCAGGTGTTGTTACACGTGGTTTGCCACTGCGAGGACAATCATCTGTCCGCCCTGTCTCCCTGTAGCTCTGTCTTAGGCGTCTCACAGTACGGACATTGCAATTTATTACCCTGGCCTCATCTGCAGTCCTCATGCTTCCTTGCAGCATGCCTAAGGCACATTCACGCAGATGAGCATGGACCCTGGGCATCTTAATTTTGGTGTTTGTGCTGTTGGTGCAGAATGAATATAGCCCTGATCACCCGCACACATAGTTCACTTTCATAGCAACCACACGCAAACAGGATCAGCACTTTTCTCGTTGTATAATTCCTTCTTGCATCTACGCACTCTCCTCCTCCTACATTTTGCCTTCGCTTGTGGACTTCAGTGTACAGCACAACAGCTGTCTGTGGCCGGGCGAAAAAACCTTTCCAAGCCAAACCTTCCAAACATAACTGCTAACCACTACACACATCCTACATCGTTGTCAATGTCACTATATTAGCTAACGCCATAGTCGACATACATACTATAAACTAATGCGTTAGTAAACCCTCTACAATCATGCAGTAGAGTGTACAGCAAGCAGTTTAGCAGTTACACTGGCGGGCCCCAGTAGCAATAAATTAATATAACTGAAAGCTTAACCTGACTTGGAAGAGTTTCAGTGTTTGATAGCTTTAGCAAACTAGCTAACATGAATAGTATTCCTCTCTGTTTGAACCAGGTGATTGAGTAGACTAAATTAGCTAGCTGCATTAGCTAGCTAAGTAGTTCAAAGTGAAAGCAAAATAATATAGCTCTCTATCTATCTCTCTCTTTGCTGCTGCTTCTCAATTTTTGAAGAAATTAATTGGTTAAAACTGTTCAACTACTATTTTTCTCTCTCTTTGAGTCAATTACTCACCACATGTTATGCACTGTAGTGCTAGCTAGCTGTAGCTTATGCTTTCAGTACTAGATTGATTCTGTGATCCTTTGATTGGGTGGAAAACATGTCAGTTCATTCAGCAAGAGCTCTGATAGGTTGAAGGACATCCTCCAGAAGTCATCATAATTACTGTTCAAGTTTATGAAAGGGGGTGAGAGCCATGAGCCTCCTAGGTTTGTATTGAAATCAATGTACCCATAACAGGATGGAAAATAGCTGTTCTCTGGCTTTACCATGGTGCTACCCCAAAGAGTGCTGTTGAGGATACTGTAGACCTTTTTATATTTTTTATGTTTCACAATTTTTTTAAATGAAATTCATTGAGTTGGAATGGTCCTCCTCTGAGGAGCCTCCATTGCCAAAAACATGTATTTTTCTTCTGTATGTTGATCTTTTTTCCCTCGCGCACATAATAGACAGTTGCTGGTTGGAGCACATCTAGAGCATGTATTAATCCTGCTGTAGAAATCAGTGCAGCCAGCAGGTCAAACGAACAAAAATAAATAAATGAGTCACTCTGAAAAAACGAGTCATGACATACGAGTCAGTAAAAATAGTTGTTCATAAAGAACGAATCGTTCGCGAACTGCATGTCACTAATGATATAGATCGGAGCGATAGCACCTATTTTGTTGTAATATTCAGTTGGCTCTTCTCTCTTGTTGAGGTGTGAACATTTATTATTGTGATATGATGCTAGTTTAATTGAGAATGTATAGCAGTTGAAATTTGGCTATAGAATCAATAACTGAAAAATATATATTTTCAATGGCCGTGAAATACGTGTTTTTGACGTTCGTAAAATACATCTTCTAATATTTCATTCAGCACCTGAAACGTACCTGACTTCAACGTCCTGAAACTACACTATATGTACAAAAGTATTTGGCTGACAGGTGTATAAAATTGAGCACACAGCCATGCAATCTCCATGGACCCAACACTGGCAGTAGAATGGCCTTACTGGAGAGCTTAGTGACTTTCAACGTGGCACAGTCATAGGATGCCACCGTTCCAACAAGTTAGTTTGTCAAATTTATGCCCTGCTAGTGCTGCCCTGGTCAACTGTAAGTGCTATTATTGTGAAGTGGAAACGTCTAGGAGCAACAACGGCTCAGCCGCGAGGTGGTAGGCCACACAAGCTCCCAGAATGGGACTGCTGAGTGCTGAAGCGCGTAGCACGTAAAAATAGTCTGTCCTCGGTTGCAACACTCACTACAGAGTTCCAAACTGCCTCTGGAAGCAATGTCAGCACAATAATTGTTTGTCGGGAGCATCATGAAATGGGTTTCCATGGCCAAGCAACCGCACACAAGCCTAAGATCACCATGCACAATGCCAAGCATTGGCTGGAGGGGTGTAAAGCTCGCCACCATTGGACTCTGGAGCAGTGGAAACACATTCTTTGGAGTGATGAATCACGCTTCACCATCTGGCAGTCCAACGGACAAATCTGAGTTTGGCGGATGCCAGGAGAACGCTACCTGACCCAATGCATAGTGCCAACTCTAAAGTTTGGTGGAGGATGAATAATGGTCTGGTGCTGTTTTTCATGGTTCGGGCAAGGCCCCTTAGTTCCAGTAAAGTCTAATCTTAATGCTGCAGCATACAGTGACTAGACGATTCTAGACGATTCTGTGCTTACAACTTTGTGACAACAGTTTAGGGAAGGCCCTTTCCTGTTTCAGAATGACAAAGCCCCAGTCCACAAAGCGAAGTCCATACAGAAATGGTTTGTCAAGATCGGTGTGGAAGAACTACAGTGGCAAGAATAAGTATGTGAACCCTTTGGAATTACCTGGATTTCTGCATAAATTGGTCATCAAATTTGATCTGATCTTCATCTAAGCCACAACAATAAACAAACAGTGTGCTTAAACTACTAACACATAAAGTATTGTATTTTTCATGTCTATATTGAACACATCATTTAAACATTCACAGTGTAGGTTGGAAAAGAATGTGAACCCCTAGGCTAATGACTTCTCCAAAAGATAATTGGAGTCAGGAGTCCGCTAACCTAGAGTCCAATCAATGAAACAAAATGTGAGATGTTGGTTAGAGCTGCCATGCCCTATAAAAAACACTGTGAGTTTGCTATTCACAACAAGCATTGCCTGATGTGAACCATGCCTCGAACAAAAGAGATCTCAGAAGACCTAAGATTAAGAACTGTTGACTTGCATAAAACTGGAAAGGGTTACAAAAGAGACTTTAAAGCCTTGATGTTCATCAGTCCACAGTAAGACAAATTGTCTATAAATGGAGAAAGTTCAGCACTGTTGCTACTCTCCCTAGGAGTGGCCATCCTGCAAAGATGACTACACGAGAATGCTCAATGAGGTTAATTAAGAAGAATCCTAGATCAGCTAAGATTTACAGAAATCTCTGGAACATGCTAACATCTCTGTTGACGAGTCTACGATATGTAAAACACTGAACTAGAATGGTATTCATAGGAAGACACCACGGAAGAAGCCACTGCTGTCCAAAGAAAGCATTGCTGCACGTCTGAAGTTTGCAAAAGTGTACCTGGAAGTTCCACAGCGCTACTGGCAAAGTATTCTGTGGACAGATGAAGCTACAGTTGAGTTGTTTGGAAGGAACACACAACACTATGTGTGGAGAAAAAAAGGCACAGCACACCAACATCAAAACCTCATCCCAACTGTAAAATATGGTGGAGGGAGCATCATGGTTTGGCGCTGCTTTGCTGCCTCAGGGCCTGAACAGCTTGCTATCATCGACGGAAAAATGAATTCCCAAGTTTACCAAGACATTTGAAGCTCAACATAAGTTGGGTGATACAACAGGACAACGACCCTAAACACAGAAGTAAATCAACAACAGAATGGCTTCAACAGAAGAAAATACGCCTTCTGGAGTAGCCCAGTCAGAGTCCTGACCTCAACCCGATTGAGATGCTGTGGCATTATCTCAAGGGAGCAGTTCACACCAGACATCCCAAGAATATTGCTGAACTGAAACAGTTTTGTAAAGAGGAATGGTCCAAAATTCCTCCTGACCGCAGGTCTGATCCGCAACTACAGAAAACGTTTGGTTGAGGTTATTGCTGCCAAGGAGGGTCAACCAGTTGTTAAATCCAAGGGTTCACATACTTTTTCCACCCTGCACTGTGAATGTTTACACGGTGTGTTCAATAAAGACATGAAAACTTATTATTGTTTGTGTGTTATTAGTTTAAGCAGACTGTGTTTGTCTATTGTTGATGAAGATCAGATTTTATGACCAATTTATGTAGAAATCCAGGTTATTCCAAAGGGTTCACATACGTTTTCTTGATTTTGTATACTGTTATAGCAGCAAAGGGGGAACCAACTCCATTTTGGAATGAGATGTTCGACGAGTAGGGCTCCACATACTTTTGGTCATGTGGTGTTAATATTTTTGACGTCAGTATAAGACGTCTTTTCAACGTCCATATAAGACCTATTTTCGACATCAGGAAAATATTTATTCTAACCTTTCATTCAGAAAGTGAAATGCACATGATGTCAACATCTGGAAAAGACCACTAAAAGATGAATTTTCAACATCATTTCACTTACTGAGGACACAGTGTGTTGAGGCGGAGCAGCCCTCGACCAGAGAGTGATATGGCTGTTCAGTTAGGACACCATTCTGCACCAGTCCCTCTGCTCTCATTACACATGCAAGCATTCTACCCCCTGTCTCTCCCCAGACACACTCAATTATTTAGCTGTAGATTAATATTAGAGTGTATGATAAACAACCAGGACACTTCGACTCCACCCTCAGAGGACAGGAGCGGTGACGTGGTGGAGTTTTGCCAATACATTGCAGTGCATTGGCAGTATTTAGTATAGTACATGAACCAAGCAGGTAACATTTAGGTGTAATACAGTACTAGACCTGGATCCGAGTGATGCAGATTTGGCAGAGATATCGGAGTGTGTATTTCTGTTAGAAGCTGAAGCTTTGATTTGGTTTAAAGGCAGAAGGGAAAAGATAATGACTCCTACTCGACTCCTGCAAGTGTTTGTCAGTTAGTGAACACACACACACACACAGAAATACTTTGTAAGGTATTGCTCCCCAGCATTAATTAGTTTGATTCATTCCGTGTCCGCCACACTAGCAACCATCCCCAGGGTAGCCAACGTGTGTGTGTGTGTGTGTGTGTGTGTGTGTGTGTGTGTGTGTGCTCTTGATATTGTCAGATATTGTCAGATGTGGTACCCAGGATGATATTTACCCTCTTGAGTTGTCTAATTAGCATACAGTAAACAGGCTGGCAGCAACAGCCCAGACGGAATAGAGACGAGTCATGCCAGCTACCTCTGCAACCAGCCAGAACCACTAGGAAGGTACATCTGAGAGGGAGGTGGAGAATGGAGAGAGGTAGGGATAGTTAGAGGGAGAAAGATGGATTTTAGGGAGAAAGGGGGTATATAGAGATGGAGGTTAGAGATAGAAAAACAGGAATCCGAAGACGACAGGTAGAATGAGAGAGGGAGGTGGAGGAGAGTGATGGAGAGAAATAATTAGAGATATACAGTAAGAGCGGGGGGAGAGAAGGAGAATATGAGATGAGAAGAAAGGCAGGGGAGAGAGGGACAGGGAGACAGAGTGGAAGGAGAGAGGTAGAATTAAAAATGTTAGAGGGACACAGCATGTTTGCTGATATCGTGGGGAGAGAGGGAGAGGAAGAAGAGGGGAGGGAGTGAGAATGAGAACTGTTGAGGTGGAGTGAGAGGGGTCATTATCATGCTGGAGATGGCTGGCTGTCACGCTTGGCTGTTGAAGAGAGCAGACACTACTCAAGAGATGTGGACACTGTCTTGTCGTGTGTCGACACATTGCATGTCTGCCGCTGTAACATATGGACTGCTAATGTCTTCTCTGGCTGCTGGCTGAGGGAGGAGAAGACTTTGAGAGAGGCTTGAGGGGAACAGGCTGGGTACATAAACACACTGACACTGAAGCCAATATTAGCCACTCTAATGAACATATTGGATCCTTTTCCCCAGTGCTGATGGGACATCGATGTGATGTGGTTATATGGAGGGAGTGCACACACACACACACATGCATGCACACACGTGTACACCCATACACATGATTTCATGCAAGCGCACACACACACACACACACACACACACACACACACACACACACACACACACACACACACACACACACACACAGGTGCTTGCAGGCACGCATTCACATTTGTGTGTAGCCCCAGCCCCGTACCATTAAGGACTGATGTCTGCCTCTCTGATATCTTGGCTAGAGGAGATTGTAATAAACCTCATAAAGCTAAGGGGCAATTCCATGGTAACTGAATCAAGCATTGACTTACAGACAAACAGAAACCATAGATTTTTTACGTTTAACAAACCTCTCTGCACAATGACTGCTTTTAACAATTTCTGTTGAACATTCTACAAAAACAAATTTAGTGGAAGATCTACAGTATGCAGATGGAATTACAGTAAAATCTCCCTCAGGTTTTTTTGAGACCACATTTTCCAACAACTCTGTTAAAATAAGATTTAAGATTTAAAGATGTCTGTAGAAAGAATGGGCTGTCAGCAATATCACAGCACCTTGAGTTCTATCTTGAGTTCTATTTTTGTTATTGTACTACAGTAAGTGAAGTGGATTTACACCCGGTAACGGAATTAAACCATGGGTCCATGATCTGTACTAAACAGAAATTCATAATTATGGATATCAATGTCATCCTCCTTATATTTCACAAGTTCGGGCATTACAGTGCTGCACAGCAGAGTGTAGTAGAGTACCATACCGTACAGTACAGTACAGTGCAGTACAATACATTATAGCACAGCACAGTAAAGTAGAGTTCAGTGCAGTGCAGTAGAGTACAGTAGTGTACAGTAAAGTAGAGCAGAGTAGAGTAGAGAGTTGTGTCTATACCCTGCTTTTCTTTGCTATACTGTGTTGTACTGTACTACTGAATGGTATTGGACTGTACTTTACTGTGCTCTACTGACTGTACAGTATTCTGCTGTACTGTGCTGTGTTGTCCAAACGTATTAAACACGTCTATGATAGGTTCAGATTTGGTCCAGTCCGGTCCATGTAAGTCGGTGCTCAGTGGGTTCGGATGCTGGTTACAGTTTATGGAATGAGGGGGGGGGGCTCATGAGTAGGCGAGAGGTGACGTTAACTGGAAAGTGAGAGAGGCAAAGAGATAGGGACAGAGAGGGAGGGGTTGTACAGACTCAGTTTTTTAACACTATTGGTTTGAACACAAGAGAAAAGAAAGAAAAGGAAAATGAGCTGAACATACAGTGCCTTGCGAAAGTATTCGGCCCCCTTGAACTTTGCGACCTTTTGCCACATTTCAGGCTTCAAACATAAAGATATAAAACTGTATTTTTTTGTGAAGAATCAACAACAAGTGGGACACAATCATGAAGTGGAACGACATTTATTGGATATTTCAAACTTTTTTAACAAATCAAAAACTGAAAAATTGGGCGTGCAAAATTATTCAGCCCCCATAATTAAGGTAATACTTTGTAGCGCCACCTTTTGCTGCGATTACAGCTGTAAGTCGCTTGGGGTATGTCTCTATCAGTTTTGCACATCGAGAGACTGACATTTTTTCCCATTCCTCCTTGCAAAACAGCTCGAGCTCAGTGAGGTTGGATGGAGAGCATTTGTGAACAGCAGTTTTCAGTTCTTTCCACAGATTCTCGATTGGATTCAGGTCTGGACTTTGACTTGGCCATTCTAACACCTGGATATGTTTATTTTTGAACCATTCCATTGTAGATTTTGCTTTATGTTTTGGATCATTGTCTTGTTGGAAGACAAATCTCCGTCCCAGTCTCAGGTCTTTTGCAGACACCATCAGGTTTTCTTCCAGAATGGTCCTGTATTTGGCTCCATCCATCTTCCCATCAATTTTAACCATCTTCCCTGTCCCTGCTGAAGAAAAGCAGGCCCAAACCATGATGCTGCCACCACCATGTTTGACAGTGGGGATGGTGTGTTCAGCTGTGTTGCTTTTACACCAAACATAACGTTTTGCATTGTTGCCAAAAAGTTCAATTTGGTTTCATCTGACCAGAGCACCTTCTTCCACATGTTTGGTGTGTCTCCCAGGTGGCTTGTGGCAAACTTTAAACGACACTTTTTATGGATATCTTTAAGAAATGGCTTTCTTCTTGCCACTCTTCCATAAAGGCCAGATTTGTGCAATATACGACTGATTGTTGTCCTATGGACAGAGTCTCCCACCTCAGCTGTAGATCTATGCAGTTCATCCAGTGATCATGGGCCTCTTGGCTGCATCTCTGATCAGTCTTCTCCTTGTATGAGCTGAAAGTTTAGAGTGACGGCCAGGTCTTGGTAGATTTGCAGTGGTCTGATACTCCTTCCATTTCAATATTATCGCTTGCACAGTGCTCCTTGGGATGTTTAAAGCTTGGGAAATCTTTTTGTATCCAAATCCGGCTTTAAACTTCTTCACAACAGTATCTCGGACCTGCCTGGTGTGTTCCTTGTTCTTCATGATGCTCTCTGCGCTTTTAACGGACCTCTGAGACTATCACAGTGCAGGTGCATTCACACAGAGACTTGATTACACACAGGTGGATTGTATTTATCATCATTAGTCATTTAGGTCAACATTTGATCATTCAGAGATCCTCACTGAACTTCTGGAGAGAGTTTTCTGCACTGAAAGTAAAGGGGCTGAATAATTTTGCACGCCCAATTTTTCAGTTTTTGATTTGTTAAAAAAGTTTGAAATATCCAATAAATGTCGTTCCACTTCATGATTGTGTCCCACTTGTTGTTGATTCTTCACAAAAAAATACAGTTTTATATCTTTATGTTTGAAGCCTGAAATGAGGCAAAAGGTCGCAAAGTTCAAGGGGGCCGAATACTTTCGCAAGGCACTGTATCAGTATACAACATATCAGTATGCCAGTGGAAGGGAGGACTGTAAGCATGGGACCCAACTGTTCCAGTAATTCTGTTACTGCTTTTAGGGTAATTTTGAAACGGAATTACAAGTTTTAATCACTTAATAATTCATAAACAACATTTATATCAGAAAAATCACTATAACTACTTGTTAGGTCATTACTTGTTAATTCTGTGAACTTTCATTATCATCCCTCCTCATGAGGGAGAGAAATTATCTTCGGTGGGTTTTTGGTAACATCATTACCAGGCACAAGGCAATATTTATTACATTTACAGAAGCTAAACAATTAATCCAAAATGAAATATAACAGAAGTGTTGATATTAGTTGGCAGGGGTCTTCAAGTCAACATTATTGTGTTTCTATGTATTTCTGATACATTATCCCTTCATTTACCAAAAATATACCTATAATTTTACACCTAATTTGATACGCTCCTATGAACTAGACATGGGTCCTTAAGAAACACAAAGGCACTTGAGAAACTGAACTGTTGTAAGGCTCACTAAGCTAAAAAAGTGTCAGTGCGCAACCTTGACATCTGTTGACAATGCAACAGAACAGATTAACCGGAATAACATTTACTCTCACAGATGGCCAAAAATAACTACATAAAAGCCACACCCCTACTAAGCCATGCCTTCAGTCTTCTGGCTGTTGTTGTTTTTAGCCCAGAATTTTTTTGGGGTGTAGCAGGCAATTGTCACA
The DNA here is from genome assembly GCF_045791955.1 of Oncorhynchus clarkii lewisi. NCBI lineage: Eukaryota > Metazoa > Chordata > Actinopteri > Salmoniformes > Salmonidae > Oncorhynchus > Oncorhynchus clarkii. Next base: position 18,521,905 of record NC_092167.1, on the reverse strand, counting down.
TCTATTTTCTATGCAAACTTTCTAAATGTCGACAGAGAATCACTGTAAAAGTTATCTCCCTATCTTCCTCTTTCTCTCTCTCTACACTTAAAAAAATGCTTTGTTGTTTATTTGACCAAACTGCTGGGTTGCAGGTGTTTGGTCACTTTGTTGGGTTCTTTTCTTTAAAAACGCTGGGTTATTGATGCTGGGTGCTGGGTTATTGGTGCTGGTTTATTGAGATATGACCCAGCGGGTCAGATCAGAAGACTGGAGGGGTAGTTTAGTAGGGGCGTGGCTTTCAGATATTTATTTTTATCCACCCAAGAGAGTAAATGTCATTCCTATTCATCTGTTTTATTAGATCGTCATCGCATGTTAAGGTTGAACATTGACATATAAGTCAATGATGCCTCCATACATTACAGTGAATTTGGAAAGTATTAAGACCCCTTAACTTTCTCCTCATTTCGTTCCATTACAGCCTTATTCTAAAATTGATTAACCAAAATACTCCATAATAATGAAGTGAAACCAGGCTTTTACACATTTTTACAAATTTATAAAACAAATCTGAAACATAAATAGCTTATTTACATGCATTCAGAACCTTTGCTATGAGACTTGAAATTGAGCTCAGGTGCATCCTGTTTCCATTGATCATCCTTGAGATGTTTTTACAACTTGATTGAAGTCCACCTGTGGTAAATTCAATTGATTGGCCCACTTGGAGTTTGCCAAAAGGCACATAAAAGAATCTCAGACCGTGAGAAACAAGATTCTCTGGTCTGATGAAACCAAGATTGAACTCTCTGGCCTGAATGCCAAGTGTCACGTCTGGAGGAAACCTGGCACCATCAACATGGTGAACCATAGTGGTGGCAGCATCATGCTGTGGCGATGTTTTTCAGCAGCGGGGACTGGGAGACTAGTCTGAATCGAGGGAAAGATGAATGGAGCGAAGTATAGAAAGATCCTTGATGAAAAACCTGCTCCAGAGCACTCAGGACCTCAGGAGTGGCTTCGGGACAAGTCTCTGAATGTCATTGAGTGGCCCAGCCAGAGCCTGTACTTGAACCCGATTGAACATCTCTGGAGAGACCTGAAAATAGTTGTGCAGTGACGCTCCCCATCCAACCTGACAGAGCTTGAGAGGATCTGCAGAGAAGAATGGGAGAAACTCCTCAAATACAGGTGCTTGTGGCGTCATACCCAAGAAGACTTGAGGCTGTAATCGCTGCCGAAGGTGCTTCAACAAAGTACTAAACAAAGGGTCTGAATACTTATATGATGAATACTAAATATGATATTTAAGTTTTTGTTTTTTTATACATTTGCAAAAAAAATCTAAAAACCTGTTTTTGATTTGTCATTATAGGGTATTGTGTGTAGATTGTTGAGGGGGGGGGGGGGGGACAATTGAATAAATTTTAGAGTAAGGTGGTAACATAACATTCTGGAAAAAGTCAAGGGGTCTGAATACTTTCTGAATGTACTGTATATATACAAAAGTACAGTACTTGTAAAAAAATTGACACATCTACTAAGCTTTCTTTATTTGTACTATTTTCTACATTGTAGAATAATAGTGAAGAAATCAAAACTATGAAATAACACATGGAATCATGTAGTAACCAAAAATATGTTATATTTGAGATTCTTTAAAGTAGCCAACATTTACATTGATGACAACTTTGCACACTTGATATTTTATCAACCAGATTCTTGAGGTAGTCACCTGGAATGCATTTCAATAAACATGTGTGCCTTGTTAAATGTTAATTTGTGGAATTTCTAGCCTTCTTAATGCTAATGTGTGGAGGTGCTTTCCTGGTCACACTGTCAGTGATTTATTTATAATTCAAGGCACACTTTAACCAGCATGACTACCACAGCATTCTGCAGCGATACACCATCCCATCTGGTTTGCGGGACTATCATTTGTGGTCACTATCATTTGTTTTTCAACAGGACAATGACCCAACACACCTCCACACCTCTTTGACCACGGAAAGTGATGGAGTGCTTTATCAGATGATCTGGCATCCACAATCACCAGACCTCAACCCAATTGAAATGGTTTGGGATGACTTGGACCCCAGAGTGAAGGAAAATCAGCCAACAAGTTGTTAGCATATATGGGAACTCCTTCAAGACTGTTGGAAAAGCATTACTCATGAAGCTGGTTGAGAGAATTCCTAGACTGTTTATAGCTGTCATCAATGCAAAGGGTGGCTACTTTGAAGAAACTCAAATATAAAATATATTTAGATTTGTTTAAAACTTTTTTGGTTACGACATGATACCATGTGTTATTTCATAGTTTTGATGTCTTCACTAGTATTCTACAATGTAGAAAATAGTAAAAGACCAGAAAAACCCTTGAATGAGTAGGTGTGTCCAAACTTCTGACTGGTACTGTATGTGGACACACCTTCAAATTAGTGGATTTGGCTATTTCAGCCACACTAATTGCTGACAGGTGTATAAAATTAAGCATATAGCCATGCAATCTCCATAGACAAACCGTGGCAATAGAATGGCCCGCCTGAAGAACTCAGTGCCTTTTAACGTGGCAATGTCATGGGATGCCACCTTTCCAACAAGTCATTTGGTCAAATTTCTGCTCTGCTAGAGCTGCCCCGGTTATCTGAAAGTGCTGTTATTGTGAAGTGGAAACTTCTAGGAGCAACAATGACTCAGCCGTGAAGTGGTAAGCCACACAAGCTCACAGAATGGGACCGCCGAGTGCTGAAGCTCATAGTGTGTAAAAATCGACTGACATCGGTTGCAACACTCACTACCAGGTTCCAAACAGCCTCCGGAAGCAATGTCAGCACAAGAGCTGTTCATCGAGAGATTCATGAGTTTCCATGGCCAAGCAGCCGCACACAAGTCTAAGCTCACCATGCGCAATGCCAAGCATCGGCTGGAGTTATGTAAACCTCGCTCCCATTGGACTCTGGAGCAGTTGAAACGCATTTTCTGGAGTGATGAATCACACTTCACCAACAGACAAATCTGGGTTTGGCGGATGCCAGATGAACGCTACCTGCCCCAATGCATAATACCAACTGTAAAATTTGGTGGAGGAGGAATAGTGAGTGGTATGGCGCAAGGCCTCTTAGTTCCAGTGAAGGGAAATCTTAACGCTATCAGTTGATCATTGACTAACTGCTGTCAGAGCTCTAATTAGAGATGAGCATAAATGGCTGATCTGAGACTTGTCCTGCTGTCTCTACTCTGCTCTGTTGACATTGCTGGGTGTACAGAGAACCAGTCCAACAGAAAGCCTCTTTCATCCTGTTGGAATATGCACAGCTAGAGGAGCAGACTCTAACTGCAGTCTGAGGGAGGGAAAGACTTCAACGTCACATGGAAATGCCTTAAAGCATCCTGCTAGCTCAGGGAGATAATGGAGAGCCATGGGGAAGCTTCTCTCTCACACATAGAGTGCAACACAATAGGCTGATGTATTGTCAAAATTACAATTCCATGGGTAGGCTAACATTGTGTTGTGGTATGGATAGGCAGAGGAAGAAAACATTTGGAACGTTCAACAATTACTTCCACGCTGATTGGCTGATCTTTCCTGGCAATGCAGGTCTAGGCCTGGGTTGGACGACACAGCCCCTCATGTCATATAAAAGATGCTCTCTCTTTGTGAGTGTCTTCTGTGCTTATTGTGTATCACTGGGTATGTTTGCAGCATTCCTAAACTTCCTTTTAGGAAAGAAAAACAATATTACCCAACTTCCTCCTACTCAATTCAAATCATTGCGAAATATCCATTCCTAATGGCTTTCATCAGCTAGATGTTTAAAGGCATGGGACTGAAGTACTATTACTTTCAGGAAGACAACTTAACTAAGTGAACTCCTGCCCCGGACTCTACATGAGTCACCTGCTAATGGCATATAGGAAGTAGTGAGGATGCAAATTATATACAACATTGACTGTTGACATTTCGTTGTAAAGCCATTCATCTTTGAAATGTCTGGTATGGCGTAATAGCTTTCTCATTCCGACTGGTTTTGAACAATTACTCCGGGAGTGCAGCTGGCAGGCGAAGTTGAGATGTTAGAGTTTGCTTTTGATATTTAATCTCGGAGTCAGATCATTAATCTTCCTCTTGGTGGAAAGTGGCGTGTGCCTGTGTCTGGTGGAATGGGGAAGGGAGAAAGAGAGAGATAATGGGGGAGAAAATGGGCAGAGAGAGAGCATGAGAGGAGAGAGGGGGAGAGAGAGAGAGAGAGAGAGAGAGAGAGGGAGAGAGAGAGAGAGAGAGAGAGAGAGAGAGAGAGAGAGAGAGAGAGAGAGAGAGAGAGAGAGAGAGAGAGAGAGAGAGAGAGAGAGAGAGAGAGAGAGAGAGAGAGAGAGAGAGAGAGAGAGAGAGAGAGAGAGAGAGAGAGAGAGAGAGAGAGAACCTTCCTGAGTCTGGTTTCTGCTGACTCACAGGATAACCTTCCTGGAACAAACTTTTTTTTTCTCTCTGGCTGTGCTGTATTGGAACTCTAGAGAGGCTTGTGGGTAATTAGGCCCTGCTTGTTCAGGTGTTTGGCTGGGGCAGCTGGGACACAGGAGGAGCAAGACAATGTTTCACTGTTTCACTGAGCTATGTAGGACAAAGAGAAGTAATAGAGGATGTCAGTGAGAGGGAAAGAGCAGTGAGGACAGAAAGAGGGGGAAATAGGAAGTTAAATAGTGCTAAAAGTGGCAAACCTTCTCCTGAATATACTGTATCTGTGTTACTAGAGAGCTGAGGCATCGCTGAGATGGTGTCCTCATGCCTTTGCTTTCATCTGCTCTCCACTTCAGGTTTCAGACACTGAATATACACCCAAACTGTACTTTGAACATGGCAGGTATTGTGTTGTGGATGGAGGGGGTCTGATTCAAAAGGAGTTTTCCAAGGCAGCACTTGTATTGTACTGTAAATGTACAATTCAATCGCCCCTCACAGATCCTAACGCAGGATGGCTCTGTGTCGCTCTGTGATGACAAGGCTTTTTCCAAAGACTTGATCTTTATACAAGACTTGATATTTCCCACATGTTCTGACTTTGAGAAAGGCTGAGGCATCTTGAGTCACTGAGATGGTATTGACATGACTTAAAAACTGCATAGAAAGTCGAATAATAGGGAATGTGATGATCAAACAGACACACCTCTCAACTGATTATTGTGAATCCCGGTAGTGAAAATTAACATGGCAAATTAGGTAGTAACCAGACTTATGCTATGGTCTTTATGCTAACTACGGTCACAGCATCACACTGTAGTGAAGTATGTCCCTAGAGGCTATCCATGACGTAATAACATCCCCTACTCACTCTAGTATGGTTCCAGATCTGTTTGTGCTGCCCTGCCAAATCCAGTGGACCCTGTCACGCCAAACATCCCATAGGAGTTGGCAAGACAACACAAACAGATCTGGGACCAGGCTAACGTCTCTTATTCTCTTCATCAGAGATGTTGGCTAAGCGCTAACCCCAGCTACAGGCTCTCTCTCAGAGACACTATAATGGATTTACAACCCAGGGCACTAAGCTGTCCCACTCTCCATCTGGCGGCTGTCATTGTCAGGGCTGAGTTTGTGATTCAGGTGATTCAGGGCCTCCATTACATTAAACATCTTTATGGTCTGCCAGTCTGCTTTGCTCTGGTTTTGTGTGTGTGTGTGTGTGTGTGTGTGTGTGTGTGTGTGTGTGTGTGTGTGTTGCTTTCTAGTCGGTCAGAAGTCAATCCCAAGAGATTTTCTGCATCTAAATGGCTTACAGACTGCTCGAGTGGCACAGCTGTCTCAGTGCTAGAGGCGTCACTACAGACCCTGGTTTGATTCCAGGCTGTCTCACAGCTCGGCCGTGATTAGGAGTCCCATAGGGTGGCGCATAATTTGCCCAGCGTCGTCCAGGTTAGGGTTTGGCCGGCGTAGGACGTCATTGTAAATAAGAATTTGTTCTTACTTGCCTAGTTAAATAAAGGTTAAAGAAAGACATCTATAATAATATTAACATTTTCAACCCATTCAGTAAACAGCAATGCTTAAATGCATTAGACATGAGTGTAACGGTTATAGTACATTGGCCCTGCTATACAGTACTTGGATCCCCTGGGTAAATAAAAACAAGAATAGTGATTGTAAGCCTTGACACACTTTACAATGACGGGGGTTCCATTTCAGAGGGTATTAAAGAAAGCCTTGGGCTGTGTGTGTGTGTGTGTGTGTGTGTGTGTGTGTGTGTGTGTGTGTGTGTGCGCGTGTGCGTGCATGTCTGTCTGTCTGCTTGCATACCTTCCTGTGTGCAGGGCTTTTCTCAGCTTCTTAGCAGCACTGTAAATTATACGTTAATTTGGGGTATTATCAATAGTCAAATTCCCTGAGATGTTTTACTGCAGCATACTGTAAATGGTGGTGCATTGCGTGGAAATGTTGTGGGCTGGGAAGGAATTGGCGTATGAGGCTCTATTTGTTGCACCCGCGAGTAAGAACGTTGTACCAATTCAAATGTAATGCCGTTATAGTACATCATCAATTTGTATAAGGGACAGACAGGGGTTGCAGCAAAACTCAAAACTTAAATGGTTGAGCATTTTGCAGTATCCTTTTGGTCTGTAATTGCTGTCAGTTTGGAAGTGTTTGTTAAGGCCTCTAGAAGTGCAAGTGCAAACCAAAAATGTTCATTAATATATTGTAATGTGTAAATACTTTACCCAGCAGTCAACTTGCTTGCACCAATCCCTTGTAATTACAGTAAAGTATTGTGAAATACAAACCCCTCCCCTCAATGAATTTAATTCAGTCATTCATTCTGAATACGGTATTGTATTGTACTGTGTGTCAGTACACAGTATTTGCTTTGATACTGTATATTACACTAGGTGTATTGTATTATGAAATACATCATTTTATTTGCCAACGTGCGTGCCTGTAAGCTACTGTCAAATTCACAGTAACCACTTTACAGTGAGTGAGGATGGATGTCAGCAGTGTGATGGGCAGAGGCGAGTCAACCTGTCAGGTAGGCAGCACCCGCGTGAACGTGCCACCACTCTGTCTCAACAATAACACGTAGTGTCTCCCCCTCCGATATGGGGAGCAGCCATGTGTGTCATCAAAATGTATGAGGACACCCTCTTTCCCTCTCTTGCTTTCTTTCCTTCTCTCTGTCACTCCGTCTCTCTCTCTCTCTCTCTCTCGTTATCCCACCTCTGTAGCACTGAGCTCAGCACAAAGAGGAACGGAGGACAGAGATGGAGGAGAGGCGGTCCTAATGACGATAGATGGCATTGGATGAGTGACCAGACATGAAAAAGGGTCCCCTTTATTTTCTCACTCTCTTTCTCTTTCTGTTTCTCTCTCACTCTCCATCTCTTTCTCTTTCTGTTTCTCTCTCTCTCTCCATCTCTTTCTCTTTCTGTTTCTCTCTCTCTCTCCATCTCTTTCTCTTTCTGTTTCTCTCTCTCTCTCCATCTCTTTCTCTTTCTGTTTCTCTCTCTATCTCCACCTTTCTCTAGCTTAATCTCTCTCTCTCTCTCTCTCTCTCTCTCTCTCTCTCTCTCTCCACCTTTCTCTAGCTTAATCTCTCTCTCTCTCTCCACCTTTCTCTAGCTTAATCTCTCTCTCTCTCTCTCTCTCTCTCTCTCTCTCTCTCTCTCTCCCTCTCTCCCTCCCTCTCTTTTCCCAGCGGTTTAGAGCACTATCATCAGTCTCTGCGCCTTTCTCTCATTAAACAGTAGGCAGACTTTTAGTCTGTTCTAATATCCATAAAGATACTTCCAGAATTCAGTTTAATTTCATTATCCGACATTCCAAGGATACAAAGCGCCCTAATAAGTACGTCCATGAGAAGCTGTGAGGAAATAATTGAATTCTCATAATGTGTGGAGACTGTCAAGACAGAGGCATTGTGTGCTATTGCGTTATTGCATACAGTAACTGTGAAGGGTTACAACCTTGGATATATCATGTGTGCTGGTAGAAGCCTTATTTATGTGTTCTTTTCTCCATAGTATTTGGCGTGGTTTGATTACGGTATTGTTCCTTTTGTGGTTGTATTTTGGAACTAGGCTTTGTTGTTGTTTAGTGCTGCACGCATATTGTTCCCTGTGTGTCTGTATTGGGTTATGAGGTGATATTGGCGAGCAGCCATGCACGTGATGCAGGCAGACAGGCAGGGTAATTTACCTGCTGTACCCTGGCCCACACCGCTCTGATGTGACAGAACGTAATGGTAGAGAGACAAAGAAAAGACATCGAAAACTACCACAGAGAATCTACTGCTCCTTCTCTTCCTGTCTCTTCTCTGCTCCTCTTATCTCCTCTCCACTCTTTCTCCTCCTCGCCTCTACTCTCCTCTGTCCCCAGAAGGTGCATGTATCATCTCCTTCCCTCTCTACCCCTCTACTACTTCTCTTTATGCCCTTTTCTCTCTTTCTATCCACATCACCAATGTAAAACTATACTGAGTTTTGAGCATACAAAACATTAGGTACATTTTCCAAATATTGAGTTGCAGCCCCCTGCCCGCCCCTTTGCACACATAACAGCCTTTGGGTGGTGGACCCTTCTCTGAAAAACACAGCAGCGTTGCAGTTCTTGACACAAACTGGTGAGCCTGGAACCTACTACTATACCCATTCAAAGGCATTTCAATCTTTTGTCTTGCCTATTCACTCTCTGAATGGGACAAATCAAATCAAACTTTATTTGTCACATGCGCTGAATACAACAAGTGTAGACCTTACCGTGAAATGCTTATGGTAAGCATGATTGTGGCTGTGTGAAGTTGCTGGATATTGGCAGGAACCGGAACATGCTATAGTACACGTCGATCCAGAACATACCAAACATGCTCAATTGTCTCAAGGCTTAAAAATCCTTATTTGAACTGTCTGTCCCCTTTATCGACACTGATTGAAGTGGATTTAACAAGTGACATCAATAAGGGATCATAGCTTTCACCTGGATTCAAATGGCCAGTCTATGTCATGGAAAGAGCAGGTGTCCCTAATGTTTTGTACACTCCGTGTAAATCTCTTTCTTCTGCTTGCATCTTCCTCCCTTCACCTCTCTCTCTTTTTTTTCCCCTGGGGGGGGGGGGGGGGGGGGGGCTGATATAACTGTTTAATTATGTTTTCGATTGTGCACGGCATGTCTTGTTATGGTGATTTATGAAAATGTCATTTCAAGTAATGCCTTTAGTTATTGCAACATTTACTTTCCAAAATCTGATCTACCTCCAAAACTTAATGTTAATTTTTTTAGGAAGAATTCATGACGTTTGAGTTCAACTTAGTCACCAGTGAATCTATTGGGAAATTCGTGTTTTAGATTGGCAGTACACAAAGCAACTTGCTGAACAAAAATGTATGAAAATCATGCAACATTTTCTAAGATTTTATTGAGTTATTGTTCATATAAGGAAACCAGACATTTAAATAAATAAATTAGGCCCTAATCTCTGGATTTCTCATAACTGGGAATACAGATATGCGTCTGTTGGTCACAGACACCTTTAAAAAAATGGGTCAGTCACTATCTGGTGTGACCACCATTTGCCTCATGCAGTGCGACACATCTCCTTCACATAGAGTTGATCAGGTGGATGATTGTGGCTGTGTGAAGTTGCTGGATATTGGCAGGAACCGGAACATGCTATAGTACACGTCGATCCAGAACATACCAAACATGCTCAATGGGTGACATGTATGGTGAGTACGCAGGCCATGGAAGAACTAGGACATGTTTAGCTTCCAGGAAATGTGTACAGATCCTTGTGGCATGTGGTAGTGCATCATCATGCTGAAACAGGAGGTGATAGCGGCGGATGGGCCTCAGATTCTCGTCATGGTGTGCGTTCAAATTGTCATCGATAAAATGCACTTCTGTTCGTTGTCCATAGCTTATGTCTGCCCATACCATAACCCCATCACCACCATGTGGCATTCTGTTCACAAAGTTGACATCGGCAAACCGCTCGCCCACATGACGCCATACATGTAGTCTGTGGTTGTGAGGCCAGTTGGATGTAATGCCAAATTCTCTAAAACGACGTTGGAGGAGGCTTATGGTAGATAAATGAACATGAATTTGGACGCTCCCTCAACTTGAGACATCTTGTGGCATTTTGATGTGTGACAAAACTGCACATTTTAGGCTGGTCTTTTATTATCCCGAGCACAAGGTGTGTAACGATCATGCTGTTTAGTCAGCTTCTTGATATGCCACATCTGTCAGATGGATGGATTATCTTGGCAAAGGAGAAATACTCACTAACAGGGAAGTAAACAAATTTGAGCACAAAATTTGAGAGAAATAAGATTTGTGTGAGTACGGAACATTTCTGCGATCTTTTAATTCAGCTCATAAAATATGGGACCAACACTTTACATGTTGCGTTTATATTTTTGTAAAGTATAAAATTGTGTGAAAGTTGCTTTGTGTAACCTCAGCCTGATAATGTATTAACAGATTCTTCAAAATACAGTATAAGATTCAAGGCTTCTGACAAGTCATATAGAACTCTAAGATCTTATACAGTACCTGCTTGCCGAACATCTCATTCCAAAATCCTGTACATTAATATGGAGTTGCCCCCCCCCTATGCTGCTACAACTGCTTCCACTCTGCTTGAAAGGCTTTCCATTAGATGTTGGAACATTGCTGCAGGGACTTGCTTCTATTCAGCCACAAGAGCATTAGTGAGGTCCGGCATTGATGTTGGGTGATTAGGCCTGGCTTGCGGTCGGCGTTCCAATTCATCCCAAAGGTGTTCAATGGGGTAGAGGTCAGCGTGCTGTGCAGGCCAGTCAAGTTCTTCCACACCGATCTCGACTAAATATTTCTGTATGGACCTCGCGTTGTGCACGGGGGCATTGTCATGCTGAAACAGGAAAGGCCTTCCCAAAACTTTTGTCACAAACTTAGAAGCACAGAATCATCTAGAATGTCATTGTATGCTGTAGTGTTAAGATTTCCCTTCAATGGAACAAAGGGGCTTAGCATTGTATGTGATAACTAGCACGGCTGCTGTCTGACAGTCCCATTAGTCTGGCTGATGTGAACTGCTGTTAGCCCTGTGGCTTATACCGCTCTTTCCTCTGAACTTTCCCTACCTATCAGCATGGGTGTGTGTGTGTGTGTGTGTGTGTGTGTGTGTGTGTGTGTGTGTGTGTGTGTGTGTGTGTGTGTGTGTGTGTGTGTGTGTGTGCGTGTGTGTGGCCTGGGGTTTATGGTTTATGTTCATCAGGTGGCCCACCACTAATAATGACATACTACCCTCATGTGACCTGGGCTCAACGAGGTGTGTGAGGTCCTGTTGAGTGTGAGGCTATGGAGCTGGGAGGCACAAGGGGAAGTCTCACTCAGGCAGAGAGGTAAGTGTTCTGGGTGATGTAGATGGATAGCTTCGTATGTAGACCAAGGACTTCCTTCCTGTACCCTGTTCTACTAAACACACAGACAAACCTTGGCACGGCCTCCCATTGTATTTCAGAGTAATGTATTTTACTTTGAGTTTCCTTTTACCACTTCAGCACCCCCTAACAAGTTACTGATGACCTCAAGGGTTATTTGGTAAAGAACTAATGTAAGATCTTTCCAATTCAATTCAATTGACATTTTCACTCTGGCTTATAGCGTATTCATGAAACACCTGAAATTATTACTTTGAGTAGTATTTTATCCCTCAATTAAGTTTATATTCCTTTGTCATTTCCACATTGATCTCCACATGATTACTTGAGTGCTGGATTGTATTCAGGGCTCTATGTCAGTGGAAGGTGGGTCCTAATCATCATTCCAGTATTTCTGTTCTCAGCAGTATGTTACCATACCTCCCCCATTATGAATGAGCTGCTGCATTTCCATCAAGGAGAGTCTAACATGTGGTCATTATACAGACGACCCTTCATGGGGAGAGATACATATGCTATTAACTTCGACAGGCAGGCAGGCAAGTACGAGCGCACACACACACACACACACACACACACACACACACACACACACACACACACACACACACACACACACACACACACACACACACATAGGTTGTGCTGCTATTCAAAAGGAACTAACGGAATTTTCTCCCTCCTTCCACCCTCTCTCCTCCCTTACAGCTCAGCGTTCAACACCATAGTGCCCTCCAAGCTCATCACTAAGCTAAGGACCCTGGGACTGACCACCTCCATCTGCAACTGGATCCTGGACTTCCTGACAGGTGGTGAGGGTAGGCAACAACATATCCGCCACGCTAACAGTCAACACTGGGACCCCTCAGGGGTGCTTGCTTAGTCCCCTCCTGTACTCCCTGTTCACCCACAACTGCATGGCTGTGTACGCCTCCAACACCATCATATATTGTAATTATTTCATCACTATGGCCAATTTATTGTTTTACGTCCCTTATTCTACCTCATTTGCACACACTGTATATATACTTTTTCTATTGTATTATTGACTATATGTTTGTTTATTCCATGTGTAACTCTGTGTTGTTGTTTGTGTCTGTCACGGCTGTTGAAGGAACTGGACCAAGGTGCAGCATGGTGGGCGTGCATGTTCTTGAATAAAGAAAAGACGCCAAACAAAACAAGACACACTACAAAACAAAACCGTGACGCTTAAGGCTAAGTGCCATAAAGAAAGTCAACTTCCCACAAACACAGGTTGGAAAAAGGGTACCCAAGTATGGTTTCCAATCAGAGACATTGATAGACAGCTGCCCCTGATTGAGAACCATACCCGGCCAAAACATAGAAATAGAAAATCATAGAAACACAAAACATAGAATGCCCACCCCAACTCACTGGACCCTGAACAGCTTCTACCCCCAAGCCATAAGACCGCTAAATAGTTTGTTAAATAGTTAACCAAATAGCTATCTGCTTTGACCCTTTTTTGCAGTAACTTTGGTGACTCATCACATACACTGCTGCTACTGTATATTATCTATCCTGTTGCCTAGTCACTTTATTCCTAGTTATATGTACATATCTACCTCAAATATATTCGTACCCCTGCACATTGACTCGGTACTGTTACCCTGTGTACAG